>NC_140961.1:52271658-52299158 GCF_056783735.1 Eptatretus burgeri
GACTGCTGGCAGTGATAACCGGGTACCAAGACATCCCGCTTTGATGCAACCCCGCTTTCATTGGACACCTGACCCTGACCCATGACATTTTAAATTTTTTTCAATTCAATTGAATTCAGAATGGGATTAAAATAAATTCAATTCAAATCAAATGGAAGACCAAATCGGTACAGTCCTGCATTGGAGTAATCAGAAGGAACCCGAACAAGCAAAAAGAAAAGATGAAGTCATCAGGAGGAGCCTGGATAGGATTCACATTTCAGCTGCTGCTCCTCTACCCTCAAGCCAATGCAGGCACAGCCAAGTGACCCTAATAAAAAGAAAAAATTCAAAAAAAAAAAACTCAAAAAGAAATCAGATCAAAAATTTATATAATTCCAGCTGCCAGACCATGCATCCAATCAAGTTGAAATTTAAAACATGTATTCCCCATCATTACTAGATCATAATTTTGAAATTTCACATCGATTGATTAAGCAGTTCCAGAGAAAACATTATTTAATATTTTTCTTCAATCCAATATGGCTGCCAAACCATGTGACCTTTCAATTATTCCTTAACAAACTTGTACACTCATGGCTTGGGGAACATTCTTGTGAAAGTTCCCCTTTATCTCTCAAGCCATTCTGGAGAAGTAGGTTGTCATAGGTTTTTGGGTAAATCTAATATGGCTGCCAAACCATGTGACCGATGATATTGTTACGGCTGTGGAAATTCGCACTACACCATAAAGGGTCCGTAGATCAGATATATCGATAAGTTCATGTGTAGTTAGTCCACACCTGTTGTTTTGGGGGAATATGTGTGATTCATCTGGGCTGCGACGCTTTGAGTTAGCCATTTTTATTTCTCTATTGTTATTTTGGACCATTAAGCCGCCAACAACTCAAACACCACCACCTTCGCCTCTTTACCTCCACAACTCCATCCCACAAACATCGCTTCACTGCCATTCCCAAACGCTGCCCGCCAACAACCAAACCACCACAGCAAACCCCCCACCACATTTGCCTTTCTCCTTCCACAACCATCAACCACACCACCAGTCAACACCAAACGTCTTGCTGTCCAGGGCCCGTTCCGTAATTGATGCCAAACGCGTCGAGCCGCGGGTATGAATGCGTTCCCTTCAGGAGAGGAAAACGGATCAGGAAGGCTTCACGCCCCTTTTCTTCCATCCAATGATTGAGCATCGGGTGGCATGGCCCCCCGTCTCCGAACCCGCTGTGAATGTGTTCCCTTCAGGAGAGGAAAACGGATCAGGAAGGCTTCACGCCCCTTTTTTCCCGACCAATGGCTGAACGTCGGGTGGCATGGCCCCGCCTCCAAGCGGGTTTTGATCCGCGAATCTGCATACAGGCTCCTCCCCCGGTCTATGAAGATGCGAGAACAAGGCAGCTCGTGTGTGTCCAGGAAGGAGTGTGAATAAACGTGTCCAGAAAGGTGTCCAGCTCGTGTGTGCAGAAAGGGGTGCAGAAAGTGGCGCCGGTCTGAAGTCCTGAAGTCTGAGGCGTGTGTTTGCGGGGATTGGACGGCGAAGGGGCCAGAGTTCGGAGTGGAGGTCGAGGGACGAGTCGCAGAGTGGAGCAGGGATACAGAGGAGGGCTCAGGGGCGGAGTTCGCCGGAGTCAGGTGTGGTCCCGGGACCCCGCTAGCGGGACGGAGCGTCCGCCATTCCCCTCTCCCGACCCCGAGCATCAACAATTCCCCCCTCCATCCGCGCTGAGATAGCGCCGGTAACCCCGTCCGTTCCCCAACCCAACCGTGGTGCCTGCGCGATGCATGCCTGGAGGAGCTCACCGACCATACCAGGGGCACGGAGTCAAGCGCGTTTCGCAGACATTGCGGCTAGCCCGCCATCGCGCCACGAGGGCGTGGGTAAGACCCCTTCGGTCTCGTGGACCTGGCCGATCACCCAGGTCACACGTTCATTTGGTCCACGGACCTGTCTGCCTCCTTGCCTGTGAGGGTGGCTTGTGTTTTCTTTGCTTTTTGTGTAAATGTATGTTTGGCGCCAGTCTTGTAAGTAAACCTGTATAAGTGTGCTGCCAATAATTGCCTTTTACTCGGTTGTAGCTCTGCGTTACTTTTATTGTTTTAACTGTTATATGTGCATTACTGTATGGCTGTGAATACGTGCTTGTCTGAGTGTGAATAAAAGTGCTTGCTTGTTGAACTGTTTCCCGTTTCGTTGCGTCCTTTCCTCTATTTGAAAGTTCCATCTTGCATCACGTAAGGGATTGGTAGTGGGTGTGGACACCCAATAAATAATCTGAACCGTCGAGGTCAACGATAACTCCGCTCGGTTATCCCTGCAGCACGGAACGAGCTGCTTAAGCGGTTCGTGTCCGAAGTCGACCTGCGGCGAGGTACGATCGCCTGGTCGACCACTCGCGCAGGTACTTAGGTAGGTCGAATTTGGCGAGCAACCCTATCCTGCACGGGTGGGCAATTGGCACGATCGTGGTGAGGTTAAACCCCCACCCGTGACTGGCTCCTGGCGGTAGTTCCAGGAGGGTCACGACTGAATTGTCCGTTCTCGTGGGCGACGCGTCGCGATTAGAGTTACGTGGCCGATCGCACGCCGGGCGGGCGAAATTCGTAACAATATCATATGTGTGAACCTTTTGTTCCTCATGGACAGGCGGTCATATGTGTAAAGTTTCGCCTATATCTGCTCAGCCACTTCAGAGAAGATTTTTGAAGGTTTAAAAAAAACAAAAATATGGCTGCCGAATCACGTTGCTGATGACGTCATTAATTTTTTTTATGTGGACCATTTTATCCCGAGATGACCCTCAAAATTTTTCATACTGATCGGACGTGGCATTCAACATGTGCAATTTTGACATCATAACGAGAGCCCCTATGACATCATTAAAAAATACCCTCATTCCCCATGAGGAGTACTTACTATGCACCAAGTTTCAATATTTTCCTTGCTGCAGTTTCAGAGATACAGAGGTCCAAAATTTTTCAATTTTTCCAATATGGCTGCCACACTACGTCACCTATGTCGTCATAATTATCATTGATATATTCTACATGAGTAGTCGCACCAATGGTGCAAATTTCGTCTCGATCCGACAAGCAGTTGCAGAGAAAAACATGAAAGTTCTGTGCAGACAAACAAACAAACAAACAAACAAACAGACAAATGCACCCAAATGTCATACCCTCTCCTTTGGCGAGGGCAATGGAATAAAAAATTTAAACTTTATAGAAAAAAATTCATTACGGTAGTTTGCTACCGTTGATGCAGCATCTTTTATGCACCACTGACGCAGCATCTTTTATATATCACCGTTGATGCAGCACCACCTTATTTAACATGTCACAATAGTTATTCATGCCTGTTGTTTGTGTCCTTTATGACGTCCTTAAAAACAGTAAGTTTCCTGTTTGGAATGATTTTCAACTTTGTTTGACTGCCAGGCAGGCAAACAGAGTCAAAAATATATATATAATCTCACTCCTCTCTGTTCAAGTGTGATCAGCCCAAATTCAGAGCCAAAGTACTGTCCTGCTAAACTGCAGGTTCATGTTCCGATTCGTGTTCAAAATATAACATTCAATTGAAATTAAGTTGTTCCTCTATCATAAACCGACATTTGTGGACAGACAGACAGACAGACAGACAGACAGACAGACAGACAGACAAACAAAGGGAACCAATTGCTTCACATCGCTTTTACCTTCGGGTGCGCCGCGTACTAACTCTGCGCCTCATAGATCCACAATCATGGAATCGGATAACCAGATAGTTTGGAGGTACATCGTGCAGGTAAGTTCTACACTTATCTGCGGTGGTGGCTGAATAGTGATGATTGTAAACCCAGTATAGTTCAGTTTGCGATCTGCAGATTCCAATCTGATTGAAGGTAACCGTCAGTTCTAAGCACATCGCTTGCCTTAACACTGTTTTGCTTCTGGAAATTGAGCTAGTTTTAGAAGATATATAAAACTGCTTTTTGATTTTTGATTAAAAACCCACCTGGCTCACTAATGGCTTTCATAGAGTGAGTAATCTGCCTAATCTTGGCGACATGCGACTCCACTTAACACCTTGCGTGGGATGGCCCCAAATGTCCTCATGGCCACTTGGGATTGGCTACCCCTGTAAAGGTAGCACAGCCCTAATCCCCTTCCTGAAAACCCTAAACCCCCCAACCCCACCCCCACCCCCCAACAAAAATAAATTAACTGAAATAAATATAAATAATTATAATCTACAGTTCATGGTGTTGCCTTCTTATATTGCAGTTCCTTTTTTTCCCAATACAGTATGCAACACTGCAGCACCTCAGTGAACACGTAATAAAGTGTCAATACAAAATGGGGTAAATATGACCTAGACAGGAGAAGCAGCACAAAGAAGGGGTGATATGGGAAGAGTGGGGAGAAAGGTGGGAAAGAGTCAGCCTGTTTGGTGTTCCCACCTGATTACAAGACTCACGATGCAGGGATGCCAAGTTCAAACCCCATCAACTTTATGGTCTGTCCAAATTCCTTGTACGTTGTCTCATCATGTCCTCGTCTTGCATATTATATATTTACAATCTGCTCCTCGAAACTGAGATCATTGTCAAGAAAAAAGAGGAATGAACAAGGCAAGTGAGTCAGGTGGTCAAAACCGTCCAGGTCGTGGTGTTCATAAGGTGTAAAATTAAACGCTGCCGACACAAAGTCGGGATAATTTGTCACCACACCAACGAACAGATCACCTGTTTTCCAAGACACCTTATTATCCATCAATCCATGACAACTGGAGATGCATAAAAGGAACAATTTGATGCCGTGACCTTGAGATTTAGAATCCAGCGGTTCTTTGGGATCCGCTGGGAATGCGACGAGCAGCAGGCTGGCTGAGCGTACCGATTGTGGGAGCCGGGTGATTGCGGCCTCAGGAGGCCTGCCTGGAAATAGGCTTTTCGGTTTATAACCAGCTCTACCTCTCCAACATGGCCTGTCAAAGGCTCCAACGAGGCAAGCAACGTCAAGCACACCTCTGTGTGTCAGGTGGAATGCAAAAGGTAGGAAAAAACAGAGTTGTTGCTTCACCGGAGCGCTCAAGTTTTTGTACCAAGCAACATGCATTCCGAAACAAAAGTCGACGGGGCGAGGATCGACCTCTTTGTACAACATTGCAGTGCGAATCCCCTCCGACTCGCCCGTTTCCTCAATGCCTCGGACGCGTGCAATGTGGCGGCCAAGACAAGCTCGAGCGGATCATCAACATGGCCTACTCGTATTTATAAGACCACCCATGCACAAATGAAGAAAAAAAATTTGTGGTGTTCCGAAAAAAAAATATGTATATATATTTTTTTAACTTCTGGCTCAACAAAACTTTCGACATTTTACTTTCACTGTTCTTATTTCCATCCCGTCTTTAAACCTCGATCACGTACTCACCTCCTTCAATTAAACCAGTATCCTTAATTAAACCATGATTCTAATTAGCGACTGCGCCTAATAAACACCCAGTGGACCCAAGCTTATCAAGAACAGAATTAACTCCTTCTTTGCAGACTTTGGTGGAGTGCATTGTTGGAGCCTCTCTTTGTTCAATAGACCTTCCAAAAAAATAATAATAATAATAATCTATACAAATACCTGCAAAGCTTCATTCACAACGCGAGACATGATCATCTCAGCGACCCATCGAAAAAAGCCAACAACTGGCACAGTAGAAAAATTGAAACCTTTATCGGTAAGACTTTAAAGTCTGAATACATTTTGTTTCCCAAGCTAGATATACGAGGAATGTTCATTCGGAAATCCCAAATCGAAGTGGAAACCCACCATGGTTCTGGCATGCGTCAAAAAATACGTCAACTGCAGAATTCGGTGTAGATTTAAACTCCAACCTAACAAAGACACGAAGCAGCTGTACAACTGGATAATGTCCGCATTTAAAACAATCAAAAAAAATTGCTCGAAGATAAATGCACCCTAGACAGAGAGGGTTTGGCTATACTATAATGGCTGGTTTTTGGTTTGTGGGCCTGTGGAACCAATGTGAAAACAGTCAGTTTGTAGATACGTGAGCGGGACATTTACCAGCGAGCTCTTTTTAAATATGGAAACCGAGGCTCATGGAGGAGTGAAACGACATAGGGCAGCTCAAGGTTCACAGGCTGGTATAGGGAGACAAGGATGAAGGGGAAGGAATTAGCGACAGTATAAGAGAGCAGTGGGTGGATATGGGAGAAAGCATGAGGTGACTATGGGCAGCACTATTGAAGGGCTGGGTGAAGGGACATGAGACATATCGGGAGTCTGATCCACAGATGAGAGACCAAAGGGATAAAGAAATAGATGAGCGTGCAGTTTACAATTTGGGAGGGCAACCAGGTGTTGGATTCTGGAAGACTTGAAATTATAACTCCGTTTAGTTCGGCATGGCACTACGGGCTGGCAGGATATCGTAGAGGTATGTGCACTCACCTTTGAGCTGGCTAGCCTGGGTTTGAATCTCGATCCAGCTATAAACTCTCATCCTGGTGCTTTGCAGGTAGGGCGATGCATCACCGTGTCCATCGGATGTTAAACTGGACGACCTGGCTACCAGAACTGGTCGGTGATGGATGTTAAAGATCCCACGGTGCACTGTTTTGCTAAGAGTAGGTGATTTATCACCGCCATCCTGACCTAATTACATATTCCTGTTAGCTTCAGTCGAACGTCAGTCCTGGCCAACTGGTTCATAAAAGAGCTGGACCACAACCATTTCCAGCAACCAACTCCACAATAAAGTGGGAATAATTGGAGCCATAGTAGTCGCAGTCGTAGTAGTAGTCAGAGCAGTCACTTCAGCAGCACTGTATTACATTTTTCAGACTTTCTTTTCCCCACGTACTCGTAATGATACATTATAGTTCCAGGTGTGCATTTAAAAAAAAAATACACAATTGGCTTGTGGAGGAGCGAGGTGATATGTGGTAAAAAGACAACATCGTGACAGTGGAGTTGTGGGATAACGGTTGTGCACGACAAGCAAGGGAATCAATGAACAGGAAAGAGAAAGAGACACAGTAACATACAAGTGTGTTGGGTTTGGAAGGGTTAATCGGGGTGGAAAAGAGCATGGGCAGTGTATGAGGTTAGGATGGGTTAATCAGGGTAGAAAAGAGCATGGGTATGGATGGGGGATGACATAACGTAGTGGTGTACTTCATTATTAATGAGGGTCATCAAGGAAGCTTTTATGCTTGAAATAAAAATAAAAACCAACCATTTGTACAACAATGCCAGTATCCTATAAATATCTAATATAGATAATTTAGGCATTACCTATTTTCCATAAAAGGCCCCTTGTACATTGCATGAAAAGGTGCAATTTCTTATTTTGACATGTTTGAAATTATTTCAAAAGAAATATATATTTAGACATTGCTTTACAATCAGCCTGGTATTGGCTTACCGGTTAAGTTGGCTGATGCAGGAGGGGCGAGCTCTTTTTAAATATGGAAACCTAAGCTCATGAAACCTCGTAATCCTAGTACACCCTAACCCTAGTACAGTCATCAGCAGTACAGTTGTGCTCCCAGCAATGATGCATCCAGCAGTCTCAGGCTGCAAAATCAAATAATCTCTTTACAATGAAGCGCCATCTACTGGAGCCTCACCTGCATTGGTACCTGAGTCAATCTGCTTTGGCTCCGAAAGGGTGATCATGAATGCACAGAAGTAGAAGACTCATTTTGATTGTAATGATGCGGAATGCCAACACCGAGTTATTTTTCATGACAACCTGCTGACTTGCAAGATATTCCACTTAACTGAACTTACAACGTTGGTAACAATGACACTTTTCATATAACTAACGTATTGTATTAATCGAATGTCAATATTAATAGACTTCATTGGATTTGTGTTGAAAGTAGTTTTGGTTTAACGGAAACTTGTCCGTCTGGTTATTCCCGATGAGGCTTGCAAGTTGCTCAAGATGAAGGTCTGAATAGGAAGAAATTCCTAAGGGAGGTTTCAAGCCAAATATGACGTAATCTGGATTACTACTTGAAATGACGTCACTCGATTCGTGTGACTTGTTTTGCCTTCAACAGTTATCCAAGGCTCATGCATCATATACCGGACTCATCAGAACTCATATTTTTTGTCATTAAACTTCAACACATTTGAGTGAAATGTTCTTTAAATGAGAACATCGGTGCATGCAACATAACCTGGCAGGATAGCTTAGATATACTGCACATGTATTCGTCTTTAGGCTGTCTACCCTGGGTTCGACTCTCGACCCAGCCACAAATTGTCACCCACACAAGGAACTTTGGCCAGGAGGAGGTTCGGCATCCCAGTATCCATCTTTTATGGAGATGCGTATACATTTGCCTGGTGTTGGCTGAATGGTTGGGGTGGTGGGCTGAGGATGCCAGGATCCTGAGTTCAAATCCCACTCAGCTGTTGAATTAATACCAGGTGGGGTTGACTGCCTTCTGAGGTCGGCAAAATGAGTGCCAGCTTGCTAGTATCCTGTGTCGGAGTGGCGACCCGTCCAGGATTGTGCCCAATAGCCAAGGGGACTGCTTCGGCAGCACCAACGCTCTACTATACACAGAGTATGGTCCCGAGAGATAGATGGATATACATATATATATATATATATACATATACATATTTCGCCTATCTACACCCATAGAATAGAATAAAAGTTGTCATCATCGTCATCTTCTTCTCCTATGACCAGGATCTGTGCAGAGCATTGGTGTTGCCGAAGCAGTAACGAGGCTGCAATGCTGAACCGATCGGCACTCCGACTCAAGAAGGCAGAGCAGGAATTTGGAATTTGACCATGGTGCCGGCGATAGCTCGCCTACTCTTCCTGAAGGATGCTGTGGGATATTTAACATCCACCAACCAATGCCGGCAGTTTAACGTCCATCCGAGGAACGGTACACGCATTGATGAATCACCCTGCCTGTGAAACACCCGGATGGCAGTTTGTAGATAGGTCGGGATTCCAACGTGGCAATGTGTGCACATCTCTTGGCCATCTTGCCAGCCCATACACGCAACCGATCACACGAAATCACGTGTAACAATGAACCGATATTACACGATCAACAACACATCTCGAAGGTCAATGCACATGAATCGTATCGACATGGATATAAAATGATGTCTGTACCCAATATCGACATTCAGATTACTGTACGCACTCCATTCAACCCCTTTACTGCGGAATGCCCAATCGTAGGACCCGATATTACGCTACGATGTTAACCATTGGGGAAGTTGTAGTACACGTGCGTGTGTCTGTGCCGGTGGGGCCATCAATTACCCCGCGTGCGCGAAGTGGCAAGCGAGGTTAGGCAATTGGTTAACTTTGTCTGTCTGTCTGTCTACAGACGATAATTTAATTGTCTGATCGATGGTTAACAATGAACAAAAATGATGAACAATGAACAAAACAATGTCTGATCGATGAACAAAACAACATTTGATCGATGAATGAACAATGAACAAAAATGATAAACAATGAACAAAACAATGTCTGATCGATGAACAATTTAATTGTCTAATCGATGGATGAACAATTAACAAAAATGATGAACAAAACAATGTCTGATCGATGAATGAACAAAAATGATGAACAATGAACAATGATCAATGAACAAAACAATGTCTGATCGATGATTGAACAATGAACAAAAATGATGAACAAAACAACGTCTGATCGATGAATGAATAATGAACAAAAATGATGAACAATGAACAAAACAATGTCTGATCGATGAATGAACAATGAACAAAAATGATGAACAATGAACAATGATCGATGAACAAAACAATGTCTGATCGATGAACAATTTAATTGTCTGATCGATGGATGAACAATTAACAAAAATGATGAACAAAACAATGTCTGATCGATGAATGAACAAAAATGATGAACAATGAACAATGATTGATGAACAAAACAATGTCTGATCGATGAACAATTTAATTGTCTGATCGATGGATGAACAATGAACCATGATCGATGAACAAAACAACGTCTGATCGATGAACAATTTAATTGTCTGATCGATGGATGAACAATGAACAAAAATGATGAACAATGATCGATGAACAAAACAATGTCTTATCGATGAACAATTTAATTGTCTGATCGATGGATGAACAATGAACAAAAATGATGAACAATGAACAATGATTGATGAACAAAACAATGTCTGATCGATGAATGAACAATGAACAATGATCGATGAACAAAGCAATGTCTGATTGATGAACAATTGAATTGTGTGATCGATGGATGAACAATGAACAATGATCGATGAACAAAACAACGTCTGATCGATGAACAATTGAATTGTCTGATCGATGGATGAACAATGAACAAAAATGATGAACAATGAACAATGATCGATGAACAAAACAATGTCTGATCGATGAACAATTTAATTGTCTGATCGATGGATGAACAATGAACAAAAATGATGAACAATGAACAATGATCGATGAACAAAACAATGTCTGATCGATGAATGAACAAAAATGATGAACAATGAATGATTGATGAACAAAACAATGTCTGATCGATGAACAATTTAATTGTCTGATCGATGGATGAACAATGAACAAAAATGATGAACAATGATCGATGAACAAAACAATGTCTGATCGATGAACAATTTAATTGTCTGATCGATGGATGAACAATGAACAAAAATGATGAACAATGAACAATGATTGATGAACAAAACAATGTCTGATCGATGAATGAACAATGAACAATGATCGATGAACAAAGCAATGTCTGATTGATGAACAATTGAATTGTGTGATCGATGGATGAACAATGAACAATGATCGATGAACAAAACAATGTCTGATCGATGAACAATTTAATTCCAATTTTATTTGATATTTTGAACACTAGAAACAGAACTGTAGTTTAGCTGTACCTCGGCTCTGAATTTGGCAAATTGCACGTCATCTTGTCCCGAGCACGCATGTGCACAGAAGAGTATGGAAACAAATTGTTTTATCTCTCTGTCTGTCTGGCAGTCAAACAGGATTGAAGATCATTCCAAACAGGAAACTTACTGTTCTTACGGATGTCATAAAGGTCACTTTAAATAACAAGTTCGTATAACTAATGTAACGTTCTGAATGGCATTAATGGCGGGAAACTTATGAAAAAAAAGTTTCTCTTTTTCTTCCAGTCTTTAAAACATTCATGTTATTTCAATTTAATTACATACTTTAATACTGTAGAACACAAATCACCTTCTTGGTACTTTCAAAACCCTTCCGTTTAGCAGTATTTGGGCAAATATTTATGCCATCTCATGCCCTGAGGGCAGAATAACTGTCAGATTCAGCATTCATGGTGTCGATCATGCCCTGAGGGCAGAGTAGCTGTAAGATTGAGCAATCATGCTGTATCATGCCCTGAGGGCAGAGTAATTATCACATTCACCATTCATACTGTCTCATGCCCCGTGGGCAGAGTAACTGTGAGATTCAGCAACCAGACAAATATGGCGCTGCCGAGCACTGCTTGTTTCGTGCAAAACGCCAAGCAAAAGTTTAAAAGACCCTTCCTATGTCCTTTTTTCTGAAAGTAAGTATATGAACTGTAAGTGCACATCGCAATTTAACAAAACTAATATATTATAATGATGCTTTGTAAAATAGTACAATGATTAATCCAAAGTTGATTTCTTGGTTTTTCAATGAAATTCGTTACAGTTAGGGTGGATATGTAATGCCATTTATCCTACAGGTGTAGATTTATCCTACAGGTGTACACTGTGCAGTGTCATTCACTGCAGAGTATAATTTCAAGTATCACAACCTGCAGCCGGTCGGTGGGAGTGCTGGGGTGTGGATGTGGTACGAGCATGACGGACCAAATTGTCTTCTCCCGCCTCTTGCTTTGCTTTGCTTGCTGCATTCTTATGCACAGACATTGCATTACTTCCTCACGTCTTTTTAGACAAATGTTCTATGACTACAATTGTAATGTAATATGATTGGCATTGGATTAAGAGATTGCTGTGTGATAACACATGTCCGCCTGGAGGCTGTGCAAGGCCAGAAGAGATGCATAGATCCCAAGGTGAAGGTGAAGGTTGACTTGATATGAGAACCCATTCTTATCGATCCCGTATGAACCCTTGTTTTGAATGTGCAATCCAGGCAGTACAACGTTATCATGGAGCCATTACTGCGAGTTTACGGGAAAAATAGAGTTTGTTCTTTTTAAGTTGAAAGTGATTTCCGGTTCATGGAGGAGTTTGCGCATGTACTGCATGACATGCAGGACAAAAGTACAGTAAAACTTCCATATAGCGAAATTCAAGGAACCAAAATTTAAAAACTTTCTGCTTGGGATTTTCTTTGGAAAAAGGTTCTTCAAAATACCAATTAAGCACATGTTTTTTTTTAATCGTTGTGAAACATAAACACAACCATTCATTGTTATTACCTCCACCAATGAAGGTGGACGGAGGTTATGTTTTCGCCCCCTGTTTGTTTTGTCTGTTTGTCTGTCTGGCTGTCAGTGAGCAGGAAATCTCAAAAAAGTTATGGACGGATTCAGATGAAATTTTGTGGAAAGGTTGGGGTATGACTAGGCCAAATTGATTGGATTTTGGTGAAGATCCGAATCTGGATACTAGAATTTTTGAAGTGATGCTTCACAAATGAGAGATAAGGCCAAAAACAATATGCAATACAGCATGATATTTCAAAAAAGTTGTGGACAGAGTATGACAAAACTTGGTGGATGAATTGGTTAAAGATGACAAGAACAAGCCGATGTGATTTTGGTTCAGATCCCGATCCAGATCCGGCCTATCAGTGGGATACAAACCGTAAACTGTTCAGCCGAGCGGAGGTATGCGCTCCACTCGGTGCCATTCTACTTTGTTTATGAACTAGATTAATTAATGTCATCTAATAACATTTATACAGTGTTGCCAAAACAATCAGTTTCGCATTCATATTTGTAGTGACTGTAAATCTTCCAGTTTTTAGAACCCTCATAAAATAATAAATGTTGGCAATTCTTTGTGTGTATGTATGTATGTCTGAACCTTGTGTATTCGTAAACGGCTTGCGATTTTGATGTGCGGTGTACCTCCCTTCATTAGTCTTGTGTTTTATGCAGGAGGGAGTTCTGTGCTGAGCAAGTGAAGCAATATCGACAACACTTGCTGAGCCTTCAAGATTCTGCCAAAGAGGACACTGAGGAATACTCCCGTCTGCTTGCTGAGAATGGTGCTAAAAATGCACGGTTTGCACGTACACGGCAAGCCGTGTGCCACCAGTCCGTTTCAGCAAGCTGCAGTTTTTTTTTTCAGCTTTCGTACCTGGACCAGTTGCTGTTGCAGAAGATAGCTTAAATGGCATGCATAGTTTCCAGTTTGAAGAATAAGCAATCCTTTGCACCCAAATTTGTACATTTTTTTGTGGTTCTGCATTAAAAATATATTTGCATACATGATTGAGGCTCTTGAAATAGCTGGAGCAGAATATAAGGGAATTAAATGGAAAGGGGTAAACACCAACGGCAGAGAGGAAGTGAGAGTGAGATCAAGGGGAGGGGGATAAGGACACATGGATGTCAACAAGCTGCACACAAGCTGAATGAAACAGCAGGAAGAGGAAGGGGAAAGCAGGGATGAAACAGAAAAGGAACAATCCAACCAACAACTAACAAACAAAAATAGTTGAGGTAGAGAGGGGGGGGAAGGAGGGAGGGGACTACAATAACCTGGAAAAAGGGAGTGCTTGGGGATGTGGTTTTTGGGTTAGAAGAGATCATGAGTATGGAGGGGGGGGGGATGATCTGAGGTCATGGTGAATTGCTGTCTTGAAGCCCTGTAGGCAAGAATGGGACTGAACAGATGAGAGGAGTTGGTTGTAGAGTCGAGAAAAAAAGAGGAACCAATGAGTGGTGTAGATGTGAGCAGTGAGCCTGGATTTTGGAAGTTTAACAAGAAGAATGTTACTGGCAGACAATGAGCACCTGCAGAAACCTGAGAGGGACAGAACCAAGAGAGAGCAGAGGGTGCAAGACCACAAAGGAGGTGGTAGAATATGTTGAGGTGACCAAGCTGTCTGCAATGTGAAAGTAACAGGCCGAGACACCCAGCTTCGTCGTGGCAGATCCCAATGATTTTGAGCCTTTGATTATATATGCACCAATCGAGTCACTTCATTGCTCGCTGAGATATGAAGTGTAGCAGCTATAGGTGGTGAGGATCGGAAAAAAAAGTTGGTTGGATCTCATTTTTATTTTTTAGCCATATGATTTTGAACCCAGTGCCTTTCACTTTCTCTCAGCTTGATTTTTCCTCAAACCCCCCTTTTTATTTTGTTTACATGATCGAGGCTCGTGGAGGAACGAGAGAAGAATGGAAGGAACCAAATGGAGAATGGGAAACACCAACAGCAGAGTAGAGGTGAGGGTGAGCGTCCGAGTGTGATCAATAGGTCTCGTCAATCTGGTGATATACCCACCTCAAATTGCAATAGTAATTATTCAAGTCCTTTCCAATCCAAACATAGTGTAGAATGACATCCTCAAAGTCTCGGAAAATGAAAGCATTGAAACATGTCCATTTTGGCCGGAGTTTGAGGTGACGTTACAAATAAGAACAACTCAATGTAAATTTAGGGTTAGGGTATAGAAATATTTGCCATGTCTTGATAAATTTTCAACCAATCCTGAATATTAAGGTATCAGGAGATTTGCATTGAAAGTACCTTTAAAACAATACACAATACCGAAGCATTGGATCATTCTTTTTTATTTGGCCTCTGTTGTAGGCAACATTGTAAACCAAAAAGTTCACCAAAGTTTAGTTGTAGTGGTTACAAATATCATCATATTGAGAAGATTTCTACATCAATCTCATGCAAAATAACCCTCAAACCCATCCAGGTGCAGCCAAGTGAGCCTAAGAGAAAACTTTTTGAAAGAAATCACTTATCTTGAGAGAGATAGATAACGAAAGAGAGCAATAAAAAAAAAGAATTAGAATGAATAAAGAGAGTGACTGACAACACAGTCACTCACATGATGACTGGTACGGCATATAACAGGGTCTTTCGGGGACACCTTCTGGTGGATGCAGCTCTCGACACCATGTCAGCTATGTAAACAAACAGTGCAAACAGTGATTTATCAATCTGCTGAGCAACCAATTTGAACAGCATGGTAATGAAGTATGTATTGCATGTGAAGGCTGATGCGGATGTGCTGAGGCTGATGCGGTGCAAACCACTATTGTGTCAGTAGACAGAAATAACACTGTTCTTGTTGGGGACAACACTGAACTACTCGTGATCATGTGCAGTCAGACATCACAAACATGTTGTGATACCTTCTTCAGACCAGAACCAAAGTTAAAATCCAAAAGGATAGCAAGATGCTTTTGGTTCAAGGAGTAATCGGGAAGTATGTCTGTGATGACCTTCTCTTCGCTCATACCTTAGTGGGATGTGATACCACATCCAGAGTGTTTGGCGATGGAAAACCAGTAGCTCTGAAGAAGCTCAATTCGAGTGTGTTTTTCCTTCAGCAGGCTGCAGTCTTCAAAAATTCCATGAGCAACACGGAATGACATTGTGACAGCTGGAGAAAACATCAAAGTGTGTCTGCACAATGGTCAACCTGGCAAGAGGTTTTAGACCCTTTGACTGCAACGCTTCTTCCAGGAGGTTTCATTCAGCGCAACTTGCATACGACCTCGCATTATCATCAGCTCAGAACCATAGCTAACATGTTTATCATCAGGTCCTGCAATGAAGTTGAGTCGATATGTGTGCTGGGTATTGGGGGTGGGAGATCAGCAATGGGAGAATGTTCCCTGTGCACACCAGCTTGAAGTCAGCACTCGAGTAGGTCCTGGAAGCACTCAACTGTAATTTTGCATGACCGGGTGCGGTACACAGCGATGCATCTACAAAAAAATATGGTCTCGAATGTTATCTGGCACGTGGAGAATACAGAGGCCTCCTTTGCTCCCATGTGACTCTGTGTGATCCAGAAAGTGACACTGAGGATATGCAATGTGTCCATTTATCATGTTGTTTTAGTCGAGTTTAGAACATCCGTTTCTGGACACATGGAAGCATGTACACAACTTATTTGTTGTCCTTATTTGGTAATGACAACGCTGAAATATCAAAATACAATTTACAACCATTAATTTTGTAATTTTTAATGGCAGTCACAAGACATTATCATTCATGAGAGGTATTTTCTATACAAGTGTACTGATGCCTTCGTATTGAAGATTGGTTGAGAATTGATCAAGACATGGCCATATTTCTAGGCCCTAACCTTAAATTTGATTGAGTTTTTTTTTTGGTGTTTGCAACGTTGCCTTAAACTCGGTACAAAATGTAAATGTTCCAATGCTTTGATTTTCCAAGACTCCTCCTAAGTATATCATTCTCTACCATATTAGGAGTGAAAAAAAATACATGATTGGTTCCTACTGCAATTTGTGGTGGGTTTGGCCTTAAAATGGTATAGATGGACTGGACTACAAAGGAAGGGGAGAGGGACACGTCGGGGTGAACAAACTGCACACAAAGGGAACGAAACATAGCAAGAAGAGGAAGGGGAAAGTGGGGATGAAACAGAAAAGGAACAAATCAACTGACAACGAACCAATGAAAAGAGGTGAGGGAGAGGGGGAAAAAAAAAACATCAAAATAATCAGGAAAAAAAGAGAGTACTTGGAATGGAGTCATTTGGGCGAAGAAGGGATCGTGAGTATGGATGGAGGATGACCTGAGATGGTGGTGAACAGCTGTCTTGAAGCCCTGGAGGGAAGAATGGGATTAAACAGATTGGGGAAGTTGGTTCCACAGGTGAGAGAAAAGAGGAAACAATTAGTGCATATAATTTTATCCACAAAGCACAAGTTTCTTTCAGGCATTTTCATGTATACCTAATAGGTAGGTGACCCTTAATCCCTGGCATCGGAACGATAACCTTGCATTTTAATTGAGATAAATATGGGCGAAGGGTTAATGGATACAAAATGGGGTAAATGTAAAACGGTATGACAACAAGTAAGAACATACAGATGCATCACAGCACAGGAAGAGGAATTACAGGTGACGGTGAGAACATGGTTCTAGTGGGTGTCGTAAAGAAAGCTCCCTGGCAAAAAAAGAACATAATAATAATAATAACAACAATGGAAGAGACCATGAGGCTGGTAATGGTCAACAGAGTTGAAGTTGTTTTTTTTAAGGGAAGAGCCTGATAGAACAGACTCAAGAAGACAGTTCCACAGATTTGAGAAGAGGGGACGTATGAATGAAGAGGTGACCGTTAAAGTTTGGATTTGGGGAGATGAGCAAGGAAAGAGTTTTTGATGAAACACATGTGACCTGGAGTGGAATGGCTGGGCAGAGAGGTGAGAAGGCAAGAGGAGCAAGACCAGAATAGAGCTGGCAAATTACTGTGAGGTTAATAACTTGATGGCAATGAACAAGAATCATATCTGAGACTCAGCCTCTTGTTGGGAGATGCTTATGGCAAGGAAAACCTCGGAATCCATGGTCTCAATGGGTACAAAATGTGAAACAGCATTACCAGTCTATTGTGTGGGCATATTCCATGACACATCTGCCGCAGGGTTTTAAAAGCTGAGCGCAGCAAAGAAAATATGTGGTTGCTCCTGTAGAGAAATCTTAGGTGAAAGGCAGTTTTGGAGACCAACTTGAAGATGTGATCTGGTCAAGGTGTGTTATAGCTGATGCTGAAGCCCCGAGAGCTCAAAATACAGCTTAGTGGAGACTTCGGCAAATTGGTACATTGGACTTCCACTGATGAAGACAGATCATTAGTGGATATCCATAACAGGATCTCTCACAAAATGCTACCTTCAGAGTTTGGCAGAGAGCTCTATCTAAAGCTACCTGCTGGTTGTAAATGCACAAGAAATCTAAAAATTTGTCGAGGATGGAGCTGTGGATGCCATTAGCTGGCAGTTTGTAAATCTGGGTCGTGTGCTAGTGGAATGAAATGCAGGCAAGATGTCCGGTGAAATAGCCCTAACCTCTTGTTTAACATCGAGGGCATCCATCCATTGTTCATACGGAAGAAGCAGCATATGTAATGCACTAAAACAACTGGGCAGAAACCAAACTAATATTGGAGGTCAGAGTATTTGTGAACAGATGAGTCTTGAGGTTTGTTACAATTCTTGATTCCATCACTTTGCTTGTGATCATGGGGAGAAAGCTGACTGGTCAATAGTTGAGAGAGTCATTGTTGTACCTCCTCTTATGAATTGGGGTAACATTTGAGATTTTTTTTCCATTATTCAGGTATGCAACCCTCAATGAATGGGAAGAAAACAGACAGAGGAGTAGACAGAGCAGAGGAATCGTTTGTGAGTAACAAAGCGCTAATGCCATTACGACCAGTATCAGTTAAGGAGTCGAAGCCTGGTGTTGGCTTAGTGGTTATGGTGGTGGCTTGGGATCCTAGGGTCCTGAGTTCAAGCCCTGTTGGCCGCTGAATTAAAATACACCAGGAGGTTGAATCAGCCTGTCATCCTTCTGAGGTCGGCAAAATGAGCACCAGTGTACTGGTAAGGGGGACACTGCATCAGCGGCACAGCCGCGTCCCAACCAATGATACAACCAGCAGCCACAGGCTGCACTCAATAGAGAGAGTTAAGGAGTCTTCCAGACTGATGTTCACCTCCATCTCAGATCACCCCCAATCCAAAATCATGATTTCTGCCCTCGTTAATTCCCCCCCCCCCCTCAACCCGCCACTGCCCTCACCAACCCCAAGCCCTGCTCCTTTCAAATTTCAGGTTTTCCCTCCCGAGAGTTTCCTACTGTATCCATCTTGTCCACCCCATGCATCCTCTCCTGCCCCCCCCCCCATTACTCCCCAACACCTATTGTTTGTCCACCTCCCTCTGCCTTCAATTCTGCTGTTGGTGTTTCCCTCCTCTCTCTACTGTTCATTTTGTCCTGTTGTGTCCTGATCCATTCAGTGAACTAATACTCGCTCTTCCATGAGCCTAGACTGTGAATACAAAAAAAAAAAACATGTGGTGGTTCGAGTTGGCAGGAGAGAAATTCACATGCTGTTGGATGTTCTCAATGATACGAGTTGTGTGGGAGGGGCGTGTAGCATGGGTGTAGGAAGAAAAGTATTAAACATCTTGGCACTTTTTGTACAGACAGATGAGGCAGTCAACCTTCACATGAGTGTCCACTGACATGCCATACTTCATGAGTGAAGGAACCAATAAGGAGTATGTCCAGAGACAGACTTGACAAATTAACACCAAGTTTGTGGCTTTCCAAGAGGAAAAGGCCAGCTCATTTTTGGTAATTTCCACATACAGTCAAGCCTTTCGTTGTGCAGAGGCACAGCCCTTTCGCGGATGTCCTTTTCCAAGTATTTTCAGCCTATTTCAGAAGCCTTGTGAGCCATTTCAAGGAACAATACTAATTTCCAACACAGTATTCTTTACAAGCAAAAGTACCTGTCCCCAGTGGGGGGAAAAGTTTTAAAGGTTAATCTATCACCTGAAATTATTTCATGAACTTTAAAAAGGTTAATTGTGTTTCACCCATGGTTTCACTGACAGCCAAAGCTCTGAGCTACTTTTACCGCCCTCCATGAAATGGTGATGCAAGATCAGGTGGTAGAGGTTGGATTTGTCTTAAAAGGGCGTCGAATATTCTGGTTGTGAAATAAAATTTGGCATCAACATTATTCATACCTGTTTCTCCCATAATTTTAAAAGTAAGTGTTGAGCTTTTCAAACGCAGCACGGGGAGTGGCAATAGTGAACGGGAGAGATGAATACACAGACAGACATCACGGTTCTATATTTATGTAAATATATATATATATCTTCTTCTTCTTCTTCTTCTTCTTCTTTCGGCTGCTCCCGTTAGGGGTCGCCACAGCGGATCATGCGCATGATCCGCATAGTGATTTGGCACATGTTTTACGCCGGATGCCCTTCCTGACGCAACCCTGGTCGCCTCTTACGACACAGGGATATGGTACACCTATTTTAACCGGGGTATACACCGGCCCAGTATACTGGTACTCATTTCGCCGACCTCGGAAGGATGACAGGCTGAGTCAACCCACTGGTGTATTAATTCAGTGGCCCAACGGGGCTTGAACTCAGGACCTTTTGGATCCCAAGCCGCTGCCCCAACCACTGCGCCAACACCAGGATATATGTCACACAGGTTTGGCAGCGAAGGTTAATCCCCCGACCCAGATTGTGGTGACGGGCTGTGAACACCGCCAGCCTGGATGGTCAAGTGGTCTTTCCTTATTAGGAGGCAGACACGCACGTTGATCTTCGAGACTCCAATGCGTGCGAGAGGGGCAGGACGCAATGTGGATGTGAAGGGGGCAGAGAAATGTATGCACAGGGGGGGTTTATACATGAACCCCATGACAAATACACGGATACAGCTTCTTAAAATGAACACATTTAATCAAAATAGACAAATATTTACAAAGGACAATAATAAATGTAATAATTATAAATACGCGAGGTAAATGAAACTCTTAAGTCGAAGCGCCTCTACTCACGGACTTAAATACAGAAAAAGGGAAACAAAATAAAAGAAATCCCCTCCTTTACTCTGGTACTTAGATTGGCTCAGAGATGGTCTTTGTGGAACTTGGAATCGAGGCATTTCTACTTGCACATGCAGAGGCTCGCAAAAATGGCACCAAACCATTATCTCACAGGGTCACAGTGGGAACAAACGTACAGAGACATGACAGAAGTAAATGGTCACCATGATTTTTAAATAATTTATTTATTGAACATTTGAAGTATATTTGATTCATTTTAATACACACACTAGTATTTTGTAAACTTGCCATTTGCAGATTTCAATGCTTTTACTCTTTCAGGCAGAGAAATAACGAGTTCTGAAATTTTCTCTTGTTGGATTTCTGCCCAGGCTTCACGAAAAAGGTTCAGCAATTTCATGATGTTTTGTTTGACGAACGACTTCTCTTCGGTGAGTGAGATGGTTTCTCCCCCCCCCCACCCATCCCTCCCTCACTGAATGATCTGCTGGGTACCCTTGTCTGTGTTTAGCTGTAAGTAAGGCCTAAGTCACATTTGCTCTACGGCGAGGATACGGCGGCCGTACGCCCTCTGAATTGACAGAAACGTGCGGCGGCCGCAGAGTTTCTGCGGTGGCCTCAGGGTGGCCCTACGCCGTTTGGCTACCTTTTACAGGCCGTAGGGGTCGCCGTGGAATTATAACGCGGAGGTATAACTTTTTTCATTTCTACGTTCGCCGTAGCAATTCGACATGCCGTAGTTGTGACGTAGTTGTGTTCCACGTCGACCGTACGTAGGGCGTACGGTGGGCTTGCGTTATTCGTGCGGCTGCCGTAGTCTCTTATAAATGAATTTTGCCCTAAAAACATAATACATTTTAAAAAACCGAACACAACGAAGCGTTCATGTTTGTTCACGTGTCTCCCCCGCCTGTTCGAGCCGCATCTTCGCGCTTTGTTCATTCAGTTCGTCGGAGGAGGTCCTCGTGAAAGCATCTCTCGTGTGTCGATCGCGACTTTACCTCGCGTTTTCACCTTGATTTCTGCTGTTTTTTATTTTACTCATCTTGTGTTTTAATTCATAACAAAAAAGCAATCCGATCACGTGGTGTGACGGACTGTCGGGCAAGGATTTAACTTCACAGAAAAACCGGTTGTAATTTGGAATAACCATGATTACCTCAGCCCAATGCGTTTGATGAAAGTGATTGTGGTTCTGGGGGCATCATGTTTGATGAGCTGCCCTGGGGGCAGCGCTCGCAGAGTGCGCGAGCAATCGGAACCCAGGCCAGAGCTCGAGCCTGTGTGACCTTTGGATGTGGTGATTGTACCAGTTTACATACAATACACCGCCATCGAAGGTCATTTACTCATCTTGTTTTACCTTAAACATGGGGAATTTCAGTTGAAAGTGTCTTGAAAGTGGGTTTTCTTGGGGTCCAGAAACGGATTAATTCACTCCATTATTTCTTATTGCGAAAATAGTTTGGGAATCAAACTTTTTGCAATCCGAACAGCCTCCTGGAATGAATTCAATTCGGATTCTGGGGGCACCACGTACTGGTATATTCCGAACTGTTATATGTTTATTTCAGTAAAAAAAAAGAACTGGTATATATACCCACTTGTTACCGTCCGTCTGGCCGCACGTTTGCCTTAGGGCCCCCCTGCGGTCGCCTTGAGGGCACCTTGAGGCTACCTTGCGTCTGCCTTGAAAATTATATGGCCGCTGCAGGGACGCCCTAAGGTCATGGTGCGACATCAAATCAAAGACCGTACGGCACCCCCACGTTTTCGGTCTCCACAATTTCTAAATACGCCGTGCGGCTCCACGAAAAATAAAAACATATGTGACTGCTACATTGTGTGATCGTGGAAATAGTGCGGCCGCCGTATAATTGCTCGTGGCCGTAGATTTTGGAGACCCCACGGCCGCCGTGGCAAATGTGACTTAGGCCTAAGTCAATCCCCGATAAGCATCTGCTCTATGTCTCTTTTCTTATCACTTTGATTGATTTTGCCCGATTAATTATTTATTTGCTTGCGATCATTTTGATTGATTTGGAATTTATTTTTACCTCACGTAAATAAAAAGTTCTATTTATGTATTTATTTTCTTATTAATAAATATTTGTTGACGTTCCAACCTGTCCGTACTTGTCCTTTCCTTCCATTGATCTAGCATTGTCCAAACCTAGATAGACTGGGAGGTAATTACCACACCACTTGACCAACAATAGTCGGCATGCACCAGCGGTTAAATGCTCGGCCACCCTAATTAAGATCTAATCAAGATAAGATTGGTGCTTTGCCAAGGGCATGCTCCCCGTTCAGGTAACCATGTGACCTCGAATTAAACAGCATAATTAGACGGCGGACACTGGACCTCGTGGTTAACTGGGTGGCGTTCCTGGTTCTAAAACAACCCACCATACCACAAAGTTAATTGTGAGTGGTGGCCCTAGGTCTGGCTATTCCGAGGACAAACGGGGATTAAACCCCCTGAGCAACAAACTGGTGTCTCGGTACCCATGGCCGTAACAATATATATATATATATATATACATACATATATATATATATATATATATATATATATATATATATATATATATATATATATATATATATATACATACATATATTGTCAAAGATTCAGCGGTGGTGGGGCTCGCACCCGACTCTTGACCCCAGTGTTAAGGATTCGTACGAGTGATGTCAATCACACCCTACTCTTGACAGCCAAAATGTTGAAGATTCGGCATCACTTAACAGCACCGCCGTCTCCAGGGTTATAACGCCGGCTGGCTCGGCACAGGCCTCGGGTCACGTGCCTCGAATTGCAATACCAACATACACCTGGACCTTACCAGTTGGGGATATAGATCCCAGTTACAGACTGGTTTTGTCAGAGACCGAGCGAATTCTGCCAGTCTGTAACCATTTTGGTTTTATCTACCAATCGAGCGAATTGTTTGTCAGCACGGCACTAATAATTCAAGGCAGCAAATCTCTTATAACTCAGCCAGATTTATTGGGGACACATCGGAGAACACAACACAAGCAAAGCATTCACGACAATGTTATAATTAATCTATAACCCGTTCTTAACTAAGGAGCTACGGATTACGGGTTTCGAAGGGAACCCTAGCGAGATAAACCTTAGACAACAGACAGACAAGACACGGACAACATGCAGACAAGACACAGAGTACTTGTTGATACTTCATGGAGGAGAGGAAGTGTCAAAAGCATGAATGCGGCTCGTGACAAGCTGATGTCAATGGATTCGAGCACCCGGCTCGAGCACACCGCATGGCAAGATGGCGGCGTCATCCTTTTTCTTCTCCCGGCACCGCTTGCGCACGCAGCCTCTGCGTGTCCAGACCCCGTGAGGTCGACAGACCAAGATGAAAGATCTCTGGTATGCTCCAGCTGGCTTTTCACAAGGTCCAGCAAACAAGTCCAGGCCTGGCCTGTTCACCAAGTTAGGCCAAATTGAGGTGTTGGGCTCCGAAGGCAGATCGACAAACGTGTCGAGCCGTGAGGTGAGTAAGGACAGAGGCTCTGTGGTTAGATGCAGGTTGAACCTGTCGATGACCTCCTCATAAAGTCGATTGCCAACTCACACAGCAGCCAGTTCCGCTTGACGCAGATTACAGCCTCCCACTAGTCGTTTATATACAGCAGAATCCTCACTCGACACTCAGGCTCAGTTACTCCCTCGGCAGATTGCCGACTCAACCCTCAGGTTCAGTTACTCCCTCAGCAGATGGCAGACAGACCTCATGCAGTCCCTTCCCTGCCTTTCTTTCGGCTCGCTCCTCAAGAAAGCCGATCGCAAAACAGACAGCCGTCCCCTGTACAGTCGATCACACCACGTCGGCGCTCTCACTCCCACCTCCGCCTTTCCGGTGCGCGCTCGCCTCTCAGCCTCCTCTCGCTCCTCCCGGGGCACAGGGCAGAGACCCGTTGGGAGAGCGGAATGAAGAAGAAGAACCTCTCTGTACACCACCACTGCATGAACAAAAACACGCCTCCTACACCTCCCGACACACATGTAACGTCCATTTACTGAACAACCTGGCTAAACATGCATTTAATGGGGGATCTGGGCTAATCCTATATTTAATAACACACTAAGGGCCATTTCCGCAACAATATATATATATATATATATATGTATGTATATATACATATATATATATATATATACACATATATACATATACATATTTTTCGTGGTGGTGGTCGACCCAGGTTAACCCCCCGACAAAAGTTGTGGTGACGGGCAATTAACATCAACAGTCCCCGGACAGCCGAGCTGTTCCTTATGAATAGGAGGCGGACACGTTGATCTTCGGAGATTTTAACACGTGCTCGAAGGGCATCGGGCGCAATGGCAGAAGGCAGAGGAGCACGGGGAATTAAACGGATGCACAGGGGGTTAATCCTCGAACCCACTACAAATACACGAACACAGTTTCTTCAAAATGAACACATGTAATGAAAATTTTAAAAATATTTACGAAGGACGATAATTCAAAAGGGAATGATAATAATAATAATAAGGCAAAATATATCCTACAGTCGAGGTGCCTCTCACACAGACTCAAATACAGACAAAGGGAACACAAAATGAAAGGAAAAACCTTCCCTTTTAACTATTCCTGTACTTAGCTTGTCTGAGAACTGGTCCCTGTGGAACTTGGAATGGAGGCGCTTCTATTCACACGTACAGAGGAGCGCAAATGGTGCCATCACTTCTCTCGTAGCAGGATAAACGTAAGCCAGGCACTCCGCAAGCGGCACTCAACACCAAGGCTCAGACGTGTAGCTGCTTGGTGCGTCGATCATCCTCACTGACCCGCAATGACATACACGAGACGAGACTCGGGGTCCGTTTCTCATGACTTAACCAAGAGCCAAAGGCCAGTGTCTTGCTTCGTGTGTGCTCTCACCCTCTGCTCTCACTTCTCCAAACAATGCGCCTCATGCATCCGCTCTGATCATGGCTCTCCAAAATGCGGAAGCCCTGAACTCCCGCCTCTAACTCTCTTCCGAATCAACTCTGCCTCTCGAACTTCTCAAGGTTGGTGGAAATGCTGCACTCGTGTCGTTGCATGCAGTTTTGTGCTCTGCCTGGAACACAGGCATCATCCCAACTGACTGGAAGAGGGGCCTTGTTGTCCCTCTCTGGAAAGGGAAGGGTGATCGCCAAGACTGCAACAACTACCGAGGGGTGACGCTGCTCTCAGTGCCGGGCAAGGTCTTTGCTCGGATAATTCTTGATAGGGTTCGCCACCATCTGCTTGAGCACCAGCGTCCAGAGCAGTCAGGCTTTACACCAAAGAGGTCAACGATTGACCGTATCCTTGCACTTCGTGTCCTCACCGAACGCAGACGAGAGTTTCGGCAGGGGCTGCTTGCAGCCTATGTTGATCTCTGTAAAGCGTTCGATTCAGTGAATCGGGATGTCCTCTGGAGGATTCTTGGTCTTCGTGGGGTGCCACCAAAACTGATCGATCTGATGTCTGAACTCTACTCTGGTACTGAGAGTGCTGTGAAGTGTGGTGGTACCATCTCTGACTTATTTCCAGTTGTTACTGGAGTTCGTCAGGGATGTGTACTTGCCCCCACACTTTTCAGCACTTGTATGGACTGGATTTTAGGGAGGATGTCGGAGAGATCAAGTTGCGGTGCATCGTTTGGGAATGTCAAGATCTGGGACCTTGATTTTGCAGATGATGCAGTCATCTTTGCGGAGACTTTAGACATCTTCTTGGGGGCCCTCGAGGTGCTGAATGAGGAGTCGGAGCCGTTGGGATTACGGGTTTCTTGGGTCAAAACTAAGATCCAGGCTTTCGGTGACATCTTGGATGCTACTGTCCTGTCTGTGTCTGTTTGTGGTGAGGATGTTGAGGTCATGGAGAGATTCACTTACCTTGGCAGTGATATTCATGTCTCTGCTGGCTGCGAGTCAGAGGTCAATAGACGTCTGGGTCGGGCCTGGGGAGTCATGGATTCACTGGATCATGGGGTGTGGCGCTGCCGGTACCTGTGCGGGAGGACGAAAGTCCGAGTCTTCAGGTCCTTGGTACTTCCAGTCTTGCTCTATGGGTGTGAGACTTGGACTCTGACCAAGGATCTGAGACGGAGACTTAATTCCTTTGGTACCAGGTCTCTTCGGAGAATCTTTGGCTATCGCTGGTCGGATTTTGTGTCCAACGAGCGGTTGCTGAGAGAGACTCGGATGAGATTTGTTACCTGCATAGTCCGTGAGCATCAGTTGCGGCTGTATGGACATGTGGCTCGTTTTCCTGACGCTAATCCTGCTCACCAGATTCTCTCAGCGAGGGAGTCTCATGAGTGGAGGAGGCCAGTGGGCCGACCACATGCCTCATGGTTGCAACAGGCTGACCATCATCTCAAGGAGATGGGGATGGGCCTGGCATCTGCCTGGGGGATGGCCAGACGGAGGCCCCTGGAGTACCGGCGGAAAGTGGACGCAGCGACGCGCTGTTCTGGCACATGCTCCCATATCTGACCTGACCTCTGCCTCGTGCGTTCCTCACACTGACATGGTGCGTCCACTCCCCCGATTTCTCGTCCTATGCAGTAGGAAGCCTCCCACAATGCCGGACCAACCTTCCTCTCGATCACGCCTATATCCATCATCTCCGGGGCATGGCCTGCTCGCACGAAACCCGGGAAGGCGGGGCTTCTGCCTGCTTGTACCTCATGGTTTTGGTTATAAAAAGACAGAGGGAAAAGTCACAGAGTGGCGATTACAGACTGGGGAAGCTTATTCTTAAACCATAGCTAATTAACATGGCACCACCACCTCATGTGGTGACACGTAACACTTAAGTTCAATGGTTCCCTACTTAATCACATTGAGATGCCTCCTTCACATCCA
>NC_140961.1:52301658-52406658 GCF_056783735.1 Eptatretus burgeri
AGCGCGACCTGGCCGAGGTGGAGACGCTCGTCGCGGGACTCGAGCCAGAGTAGGAATCCTCTATACCCCGAGCATCAGCAACCCCCTCCTGTTTCCCCCCGCGCTGAGATAGTGCGACCAAGGGGGCCCCTTTCCCACCCCCTACCAGACACTGCCCGCGAGGCCCGCGGAGTTGAGGCACCATCGCCGCTCCGCGTCTCATCACCAGACGGGTAGGCCCGACCCGGTCTCGGCCTCAGGCCCACCTCATCCTTGAGGGTATTCTTTCCTTGGTTTTGGGTATGTGTTGTCGGCGCCGTCTGTGAAGTAAAATTGTATAAGTGTTGCCGTGTGCTCGTGTAATCGGTATTAGATCTGCATTGTCGCATTTGCTTTTTGTGTAAATTGCATTGTGTTTTTCTTTTCTGTGTGCATTTGGTGGAATTGTATATGTGTGCTTTCCGTTCGTCGCGAATAAATGTGCTTTGTGTTGAACTGTTTCCCGCTTCGCTTCGTCATTTCCTTCATTGAATCCTCATCTTGCTTCACGTAAAGGGTTGGTAGTGGGCTGAATACGCCCGATAATTAATCGAACCGTCGAGGTCGACGATAACACCGCTCGGTTATCCCGATAGTACGGAACGGGTTGCTTAAGTGGCCCGTGTCCGAAGTCGACCTGCGGCGAGGTGCGATCGCCCGGTCTACCCTCCGCGTGGGTACTTAGGTAGGTCGAATTTGGCGAGCAACCCTATCCCACGCGGGGGCTGATTGGCTCGATCGCGGTGAGACCGAAAGGTCCACCCGTGACTGGTTCCCGGCGTTAGTCCGAGAGGGTCACGACTGGATTGTCCGTCCGGTGGGCGACGTGCCGCGATTCGAGTTACGTGGCCGTCAGCACGCCGGCGGGCGCGAATCCGCAACAATATATATATATCATGAGTGATGGAATAAATACATTACCTGATGGGTTTAAAGTATAAGTATTAATTTTAAAATGGGGTTGGGGGTTTTAACGGCTTCCGCTGCATTATTTTTAATTGATGAATAAATTAAGTTATTCCTGAAAATAAAACACAAATATTTATAGGATCTCTATTTGATTACTCAATTTGGTTAAATAAATTGTCATGTGAAAGGGAGGCGAAGCCCAGCCCCCCCCCCCCGGTAGGGGAGTCGTGTCAAAAGGGAGGTGTTTGACGCAATAATGTTTCCCAGTTTGAAAAGGAGAAATATGAGTGAGCGTAAGGGAGCGAATATTGCGACTTTGAGAAATGGGACACATTACTGTGCCAAACCCTCCCTTTTGACACTACTAATGAGAATGAAAGAAATCTAACGAAACTATGGCGCCTCACTCCAGACTCAATCACAGATGGGAAAGGGACAAAACCGGGAGACTCAGCTGTGATGGTAGTGGGTGGAAGGATGGGCGCAGTCGCCACGAGCAGGCGATGAGGGTCACGACTGGATTGTCCGTCCGGTGGGCGACGTGCCGCGATTTGAGTTACGTGGCCGTCAGCACGCCGGCGGGCGCGAATCCGCAACAATATATATATATATATATATATATATATATATATATATATATATATATATATATATATATATATATATATATATATATATATATATATATATATATATATATATATCATGAGTGATGGAATAAATACATTACCTGATGGGTTTAAAGTATAAGTATTAATTTTAAAATGGGGTTGGGGGTTTTAACGGCTTCCGCTGCATTATTTTTAATTGATGAATAAATTAAGTTATTCCTGAAAATAAAACACAAATATTTATAGGATCTCTATTTGATTACTCAATTTGGTTAAATAAATTGTCATGTGAAAGGGAGGCGAAGCCCAGCCCCCCCCCCCCGGTAGGGGAGTCGTGTCAAAAGGGAGGTGTTTGACGCAATAATGTTTCCCAGTTTGAAAAGGAGAAATATGAGTGAGCGTAAGGGAGCGAATATTGCGACTTTGAGAAATGGGACACATTACTGTGCCAAACCCTCCCTTTTGACACTACTAATGAGAATGAAAGAAATCTAACGAAACTATGGCGCCTCACTCCAGACTCAATCACAGATGGGAAAGGGACAAAACCGGGAGACTCAGCTCTGATGGTAGTGGGTGGAAGGATGGGCGCAGTCGCCACGAGCAGGCGATGAGGGTCACGACTGGATTGTCCGTCCGGTGGGCGACGTGCCGCGATTCGAGTTACGTGGCCGTCAGCACGCCGGCGGGCGCGAATCCGCAACAATATATATATATATATATATATATATATATATATATATATATATATATATATATATATATATATCATGAGTGATGGAATAAATACATTACCTGATGGGTTTAAAGTATAAGTATTAATTTTAAAATGGGGTTGGGGGTTTTAACGGCTTCCGCTGCATTATTTTTAATTGATGAATAAATTAAGTTATTCCTGAAAATAAAACACAAATATTTATAGGATCTCTATTTGATTACTCAATTTGGTTAAATAAATTGTCACGTGAAAGGGAGGCGAAGCCCAGCCCCCCCCCCCCGGTAGGGGAGTCGTGTCAAAAGGGAGGTGTTTGACGCAATAATGTTTCCCAGTTTGAAAAGGAGAAATATGAGTGAGCGTAAGGGAGCGAATATTGCGACTTTGAGAAATGGGACACATTACTGTGCCAAACCCTCCCTTTTGACACTACTAATGAGAATGAAAGAAATCTAACGAAGCTATGGCGCCTCACTCCAGACTCAATCACAGATGGGAAAGGGACAAAACCGGGAGACTCAGCTCTGATGGTAGTGGGTGGAAGGATGGGCGCAGTCGCCACGAGCAGGCGATGAGGGATGAGGATGATGGGCAAGACGATGAACAGGCACAGGACAATGGCAGTCGAGCAGGACAATGTCCTCCAAACTCTCCTCCCTCCAGTTCGCTCCCCTCTGCACCGTTTTCCTTACTCTTTCTCCTCTGAACTCATTGTTTGTACTATTCGTTTCTTTTGTTTCATATTTTGTTCAAGGCTTGATATGGCATTTTATCCGTTAGAAAGTGTATCTTGCTGTTTTGCTTCTATCCTGTGCATATTCCCAGGTATCTTGCTTCTATCCCCTCAACACTTTCTTATTTCCTCTCTCAGCTCCAAAAATTCAAAACAAACAAAAATTTTTGCTCCATAACAATTCTCATTTCTACTTGACTTTCCTTCTGCTTCTGGTTTTACCTCCCCACCCCCTTTGACAGACCTCTCAATCCAGACCACTTCCGATAAACCAGACATCATCTGTTTCCCAGAATCCTTCCTCATGCAGGATGTCTCTGACATCTTGGTGTCTTCCCAGTTATTGTCTCCTCAAATTTGATAAGCTTCAACCACACCCCAGTGGTGGAGTTGCACTTTGCATCAATAACTCAATTTCTCACTGGCCCTGTGTACTGATCTTTCACCTCATAACCCCCAGAAGTACCTCTGGCTGTGATTTCTCCTCTGCTCCCTCCTCTTGTTTGTCTGTGTTTTACTGTCCTAACAGTGACATCTCCATCTCTTTCATACAACATGGACAAACTTTTCACTCCTCATATCTCTATCTCTATCTCTATCTCTATCTCTATCTCTATCTCTCTTATGTGTCGATTTGAATTGTCACCATGCAACTTGACTGGGTGTTGGTACCTCTCTAACCAACCATGGCATTTCAGCAAAACACTTCTGTGATTCTGTGAATCTGTGAACTTTCCAACCTGGATTTCTCCCAATGGCATATCCTCCCTTCTGCATTTGGTGATGACTAACTTTCCGTCAAATGTTTCCTGCTCTTCCTCTGCTCCAATTGGTTCATCTGATCATATGCTTGTGAGAGTCAACATCTCTCTGGCTATTCTCAGAGAACCACCTCAACGCCAGCGAGTCTGGAATTTCATTCAAGCAGATTGGTGGGGACTGCAAGCAACCATCTCTCTTCAGGATTGGTCTCCCACATCGACTAACCCTGATATTAACCCAACCTGGTAATTCTTACACAGAAACCCACTCTCTCTCATGCACAGATTCATCCCATGTTGTCTTCAATTCTACCACCCTTCTTCCCACCGATGGTACACTGAATTCTGTGGTGAGGCAATTGCTCTGAAGCAACTTGCCTTCTCTTCCTGGAAGACAAATCCAATCGAAGGCAACCTCAGTCTCAGTGCAAAATCCAGAATCACTCATGCTCATCTCCAATTATTCTTCCTCTTTTTCCTGCCTGTGCAACCAACTTCCATATTCTCTTCAATCCCGTTCTTCCCTCCAAGTCTTCAAGACAGTTGTTCACCACCATCTCAGATTGTCCCCAATCCAAAACCATGATCTTTTATACCCTCATTAACCCCCACCCCAAATCCATCCTCCTTCCAAATTTACAGTGTTCCATCGTGAGAGTTTCCTTCTGTACCCATCTTGTCCACCCCATGCATCCTCTCCTGCCCCCCTATTCCTCCCCACACCCATTTTCGTCCAAGTCTGCCTCTGTCATGACCTTCAACTCTGCTGCTGGTGTCTCCCCTCTCTCTCTACTGTTCCTTTTATCCTGTTGTGGCCTGTTCCGTTCAGTGTACCTGTACGAACACTTCCATGAGCCTTGACTTTGTGTACAAGAAAAATCTGAGGGTGGGTCCTGCCTTAAAGGAATAGCTTCCTCCGTGCACTCCTAAAATCTGTGTCTGAAGAAAGACCAGGCTTCTTCAAAGTATAATGGTGTCATCACCTCTTCCCACAGCAATATCACCTCTTCAAGCCCATTGTTCATCAACTTTGAATCCCCCTTTTGTTCTATTTGTACAGAGGATTCATTTTGGGCTCATTTTGCTGCAAATGAAAGTTCAGTTACATTGCAATACAGCAGGGATCACTACTGCCAAGTGGTGCCATGTACTGCAGTTAATGGACTGCACCATCCCACTGTAATTTACAAGTCCAGTGTTCAGTACTCAGCAAATAGGGAGCTCTTTACGGCATGTCACAAAAGAATGACGCAACAAGAGCAAGTTGTGACAGTGCAAATGTTCCGGATGTTGCGAAATATCATGAATAGATTATATTGTTTCGATTTGGACGAATTTTCTGCATTTAATTGTTGAAGTAATTTAATTTCATCGCAGAAGTTTGTGCAGCCACGAGGTGGAGCTCACCACCCAATATTCACTTCAGGGCTGGTGAGACCTGCTGTATCATGGAGAGTGTGTACCACAAGGTGGAGCTCTTTATTTGTTAATTACAGAGCTGCATGTAGTGATTGTGTATACCCAAAGCATCAAAAGTCATGCAAACCACTGCCTTTTCCCCCTATTAACTTTATGTAATCCCTTTTGTTATTGGTGTTACTGCAAGCATGGTGTTTGTGTGGCAGGTGATAAATGCTGATTACCATCTGCACAGCAATGGCCATGATGGGACATGAATTTGTGGCTCCACACAAGTTTCAAGGTACACAAGGAACTTTGGTGCAAGAGGATGCAATTCGGACCATTATGCCTGCACTGCACCAACCCCAGTATCCATCGATCATCCACACACAAGCTACCTCCACGTCCTGCCAATATTCCCAAACTCCCTCTATCACCAATATACCCAGGTATCTATCTAATTCCATTTTAAACCTATCCACTCCCTCTACTGCCACTCCCTTTTCCAGGGAGACAATTCCAAAAAAAAATCATCTTTTGAAATGCTCCACTGTACCTATCTTGTTCACACCCTTCATTATCTTAAAAATCTCTGTTAAGGCCCTGTCACACCTTGACGATTTAGCCAGCGTATGTCTGACATATGCAAAATTTGGCTAAAACGCTGGCACACGTCGAATACGTTATGGGTAAGTTTGTATACGTTAAGAGCATGCTGGCATATGTTGTAGTACGCTGGCATACGTCGTAGTACGCCGAGGGGTTAGACAAATTTTCCATGCTTGAAATTTTCCGACGTATGCAAGCGTATGACTCACACGTTCCGCATACGCTTGTCCATAACTTGTAGGCACGTTACGCGATTGTTGACACACGTCGACACACATTACTTGTAAGTTACTCATAAGTCGAAACACGTCGAGGTAATGGTTAGCGTACCCAAAACTTATTTCTAACCTATGAGTAATGTGTTGAAGGCACATTATGCGATCATTGACACACGTCCACACACGTTACTTGTAAGTTACTCATAAGTCGAAACACGTCTCGGTAAAGGCCCGGTCACACCTTGACGTTTTAGCCAACGTATGCCGATTTTTGAATTTTTTTTCTAAAACGCTGGCACACGTTGAATACGTTATGGGTAAGTTTTGATAACATTGAGAGCACGCTGAAAAACACTGCCATACGTCGTTGTACGTTGGCTTTAAACGTTGTACTTTTTGGTTGTCCTCAAATTTTTTCATGCTTGAAATTTCACGACGTATGCCGGCGCATGACTCACACGTTCCGCTACGCTGGCCACAAGTTGTATGCACGGTCTGCGATCGTTGACAGACGTCAACACATGCTACTTGTAAGTTAATCATAAGTTGAGACACAACAAGGTAATGTTTAGTGTACCCGAAACTTATTTCTAAACTATGATTAAAGTGTTGTTGGCACGTTACGCGATCGTTGCCACACATCGACAGACGTTACTTTTAAGTTACTCATAGGCTGAAAGACGTCGGTATAATGGATCGTCCTTGCGTCAGCGTCCACGGCCACGGCCAGGACACTTATTTGCAGCATTCTTCAAACTTTTCTTCGGCATGACGAGGATGTTCACACTTCGATGTCTAGCTTGGCTATCATTCCAATTGTCCATCGGCAGCGTCTATTTAAAATAGTCGTCTATTTAAAATAAAAAAAAATATCTCTACAGCGTCGAGTTTAAGCGTTTTAACACGTTCACAAGAAACGCTTCAAATTTCCAAACCCCAGCGTCAAAAAACAAAGGCGAGTGACAGCAATTTAAACCGTTCATTGTAAACAATGAAACTAGCTGAGTGGTACCGTTTAAAAGTCGTTGAGTGTAAAAAAAATCCAATTGTTGAGCGCAAGCGTCTACTTTCAATAGTGGAGATGCAGCCATTTAAATCGTTTAGTTTATCATTTAAATCGTTAAATTGTTAAACGCAAGGACGATCCATCATAACCCACACCCTCCCCCTCACACTCACCTACTACTGCCAAACATGAACAAACTACTACTAATACTAATACTGATACTGATACTGATACTGTTACTGCTGACATGGACATAGACTCAAAAAGGACTCGAAAACACTGTTGGGTTCCCCTTTTATGAGCAGCATTTTTATATACCAATTCCCAAAACCGCTGGGAACACGTCTTTATATGGCAGTTGTAAGCTAGAAACACGTTCATTTTTTTTTTTTTGTCGACCGGAAGACGTCATTGGAATATGTCTACATACGTCGATGTGTGTTGGGACTACGTAAAGAATTGGTTCAAAGCACGTCAAACATAAGTTAGAAATAAGTTTCGCGTAAAAAAAGACATTACCGCGACGTGTTTCGACTTATGAGTAGCTTATAAGTAGCCTTTGTGGACGTGTGTAAGCGTCCACATATCGGGTGTAAAACTTATCCCCATCGCATGTGGAACGTGTCATACGCCGAGTACATTGTAAAATTTTGAACATGTTTAAAATTTCTTGACGTACTCTACTTACTACGACATATGATAGCGTATTTAGCATTCTACTCACGTATACCAAACTTACTCATACCGTATTTGACGTGCCCCAACGCTTTAGACACATTTTTGTTAGGTCGGCATACGCTGGCAAGATCGCCAAGGTGTGACCGCGATGTTGACACTTCCATTTCTACGGCAGTTATGATTCGAATCGTTGTGCGTCAGCCTTTTAATAGGCTACGTCACGACATCGTCGGCGATGCGTGCAACGCGCTATGCCTAAGTTAGACTATCGTTGGGCATCGGTTGTGTAGGCCGACAACAGGTTCAGCATTCGTTGGTATAAGTTATCTATAACACAATGAAACGTTCTGTGTCCGTTACCAATGTGTTGTACATAAGACCAAGTCGCTATGAATACGTCCGAATCTTTAAAAAAAACATCAAAAGTTCAACGTAAGCCAGCGTTTTACATACATTTTAATACGTTGCCATCGCTGGCTAAAACGTCAAGGTGTGACCGGGCCTTAATGTTTAGCATACCTGAAACTTATTTATTACCTATGAGTAACGTGTTGTAGGCACGTTACGCGATCATTGACACACGTCCACACAATTTACTTGTAAGTTACTCATAAGTCGAAACACGTCGAGGTAATGGTTAGCAGACCCGAAACTTATTTATTACCTATGAGTAACGTGTTGTAGGCACGTTACGCGATCATTGACACACGTCCACACACATTACTTGTAAGTTACTCATAAGTCGAAACACGTTGAGGTAATGGTTAGCGTCAGTGTTTCAGACTCCCTGGTTTTTTAATTTTTATTTTTTCCTTTGGTATTAACATCATATATATATATCTATCTATCTATATCTATATCTATATCTATATCTATATCTATATCTATATCTATATCTATATCTATATCTATATCTATATCTATATCTATATCTATATCTATATCTATATCTATATCTATATCTATATCTATATCTATATCTATATCTATATCTATATCTCTCTCTCTCTCTCTCTCTCTCTCTCTCTCTCTCTCTCTCTCTCTCTCTCTCTCTCTCTCTCTCTCTCTCTCTCTCTCTCTCTCTCTCTCTCTCTCTCTCTCTCTCTCCTCTCTCTCCTCTCTCTCTCTCCTCTCTCTCTCTCCTCTCTCTCTCTCCTCTCTCTCTCTCCTCTCTCTCTCACCGAAGGAATAAAAAAAAAAAACAGGGAGTCTGGAAAACTGACGCTAACCATTACCTCGATGTGTTTCGACTTATGAGTAACGTGTGTCGACGTGTGTCAACGAACGCGTAACGTGCCTACAACTTATGCCAGCATATGCGGATCGTGTGTTATACGTCGAGAAATTTTCAACATGCTGAAAATTTCTAGACGTACTCGGCATATGACGACGTATGCCAGAAAACTACGACGCATGCCAGTGTGCTCTTAACGTATACAAAACTTACCCATAACGTATTCGACGTGTGCCAGCTTGGTTCGGCAAATATTTCATACGTCGGCATACGCTGGCTAAAACGTCAAGGTGTGACAGCGGCTTCACACTTCGATGTCGAGTGCGGTTATGATTTGAATCGTTGAGCCGCAGCTTATTAATAGCCTACGCCATGTGATCGTCGGCGATACGCTGCCGCGCTATGCATAAGTTAGACTATCGTTGGGCATAGGTTGTGAACGCCGACAACACGCTCAGCATTCGTTGGTATAAGTTATCTAATGTGATGAAAACGTTCTGTGTACGTTACTAATACATTATGCATACGTCCAACACATTCTTATACGCCCAAAACCTTTATAAAAACATCAATAGTTCAGCGTACGCCAGCGTTTTACATAAATTTTGAGACCTTGCCATTCGTTGGCTAAAACGTCAAGGTGTGACAGCCCCTTCAGTTTTCCTTGTAATCACCTCCTTTCTAATGTACAAAGTCATGTCTCCTTCAAACATTCCTCATAGCTTAGTCTTGTTAACCCTGGAATCAATCTAGTAGCTCTACGCTCTCTATGACAGCTATATCCTTGATGATAGCTGAAATAATCTCCCAGGAGAGAGATCTGTTGTGCCATCCTGGGTGGGGCAGTGGCAGTGCTGAGCCATTACGCTGACACCCACGAGATTAAAATACGTTCTCTCCATTATTGGGGCTGATCTGACATTGTGTCCAGTAAGATTATAATTGCAATGCTGTTTTGATGCTTCAGATGTCTCATCTGTGGGTGGAGGCAATGCATGATGCAGCTTTTTCCATCGGGTGACAACAAGTCAGAGTGTTTATTTGCTTAATTGTTTATTTTATTTATTGCCCTTTTTTAAACAGTCGTACACCCACTCCTTATGGGAGCAGCAGGAAGGGTCATGCTATTATCCTTTCTGAGGTATATAGATTACAGTAGATCGAGCCTCAGGTCTGTTAGTCTGTGGGGGACGTGAAAAGCATATTGTTGCGGACCCGGGTCGGGGACGAGAAGACCACGAGGGGGAAGCTACCTCGGGTTCCCACTAGACTCTCCGGAATCACAGGCCATCACACACGAATAACTTTGTGAGGCGGTGTGTCGCTAATCGACCGTGAATGCCAATAACTCGACCACGTGACTTAGGGCCCTCTGTCTGATACCATTTACCAAAAAGTCAGGTGGTTTATTTACCGGGGAACAAGCCCTCGGTACGCCTTGTTCAAACCGGATCACCTTACCGGATCAGATGCAGCTGAGCGTAACAGCCAAGAATGTACCAGCGCGAAAAACAGATCATTGGGGAATAACGTCCCGGCTAAGCTAGAATACGAACCATGCTGAACCAATGAAGGAAAAGACGAAAACGATGGGGAACCTTTCTTTACAATCAAGCGAGAAAAGGTATGTGGTATGGTGCATTGGGTTTATTGGTATGTACAGCAGAGGACAGAAATGAATTTGTGGGGTGCAACAAGAGGCAAGCAATTTATAAAAGTACACAGAGCAGACTTATCCCGTTATCACTCCTACAATCTTAACTTATGCTATGACAGGCGCCATCACATACACATACACACACACACAAACCTGAGGAAGATGAGATAGCCAGATGACCAATGCAACCCAGTACAATTTGGGGGAGATAGGAGGGAGAAATACTGGTGTCTAAGGTGTGGGAGTGGTAGGCGTGTTGAAGTGCAAGATGGGGAGTGCAGTGTCGTGCCAGAGGAAATGGGATTGCGAGTCAGTAATAATGCTCTTTTGTGCGTTCAAAGGGACGAGACAGAGGGGTGGAAAGAGAGAGAGAGGAGAGAAGATGCGTGAGGGAACAGATCCCTCACCTAGTCATGTATAGGTCTGTTTGTGTAGCATGTACCTCCGTGGGACGCTCTGCTTGAGCATTCCCACCTCGAGAGTTGGCGCATTGTCTCTGGTTTAGTCACTTTGCCGGGCTCATGGCAACATGTGCTCCACACTGCTCCTCAAGAAGAAGAACGTCTTAGTCGCACACCAACCACGAGTGAAGAGCCAACGAGGAGCAGCCAACGCAGAGACCAGATGAGCAGAGAAGAAGGTGGCTAAGAGGAGAGCAAAGGAGAGGGTGAGCAGATCGCCCTTCCTGCCACCCCTCCTCGCCACCCATCTTGCCGTGTTCTGGTGACTGGATGAGGATCGTATCAATCCCATGTGCTCACCCAGGACATTTCCGGTGAGATGCGGTTGGTGCTATTAATGTCTGTTGCTCGTCCCTGCATCAAGCGGTCCAAGTTCAACCTGAGTCGTGCAGCATGCCTCTGTTTCGTGGCGAATTGTCGCGATGCAGAGGTACGAGGGAGTGCAGGAATATTTTTCCCATGTGCGTGAGGTGTTGCTGGTCGAAGTGGTGAAATTTAGTGAGAAAGGGGTGAAGCAAGGTGAGATGCTGTTGGAAATTGGCACGCAGATTTGAATGAAAGAATGGCGCGCCATGTGTGTGCTGTACAGTATGGTTGTTCTTCTGTTGATTCCCAGCCACGGGAGGCTGTGTGGTGTGTTTGCTATTCAATCGCATATTGCATGGTGTGTGTGTGCTTGCTTGCTTGACTTGTACAATGGCTAAATGGAAAGGGTTGGATTAGAAATCAGAATGGGAGACAGAGATATAGTTAATAGACCAAGCTATTAGACCCACTCAATGCACTTCATCCCGTTAACCCACTAGACATGAGGGGAAGGTCTAACTGCACGAACACTGACAAAATAACTGCCTGGGGGTCACTGTATGTTGGGTGTCATTGCCTTAGAGGTATACGGTTTTGTAGAACCAAGCTGTTAGCAGTTCCGACTCCCAAAAGAGTGTTCATTTGTCCAATTCGCATATTGCTTGGGTGTTTCCGTGTGCATAATTTTATCGACGGCAATTGGTAATTACTTGCTAATTACTTGTTGAAGTGCTAGCTTGACTGCTTAAGCCACTTACCGAGTGCCCCACTGTCGATAGTGGAATAGTTTGTGTCCTGATCAGGATAGACAGTCGACAGTTACTACAAGTTAGATGTACGTATATAGTGCACATGGATGTGGTACATATGGGAAGATTTGTATTTGTGGGGATTCTCCCTGGGTGTATGAACATTCTATGCCCGTTATGGGCACCGTGATGGCAGATTCATCCCGTATCTTCTGGAGGTTTTATCAGGTTTTTCTTTGTCCTTGTGACTGTTTCGAAAGCATTTGGTTATTGGGTGTGCCTTATAAAGGTTATGTGTTTCTCTTTGTGAGCTTCAATGCAAAATACATTTGATAACACCCGATTTCCGAGCCGTTTTCTGTATGAACGCATTTTCTAAATTACCGAGCCAAATTTTTTTCCACCCATCACACGTGGTGGCTTTTTCTGAAGACTAATGTTTGTGCACATCTCCCTGAAACGTCCATATAAATATAACGCTGTTTTTCGGTGAAAGCTAATCAAGGTTTCTGGGTTGTATACAGGATGTAGTGATGTCGGTAATCACACTGACTCCGATTCGAACTCCGAACCCGCCGATTCCTGAAAAATTGCCGATATCGGCCAAGTACTCCCACTCTCTTTCTCTCTCCTAAGAGAGAGAAAGAGAGTGAATCTCTTCTCTCTTCTCTCTTCTCTCTTCTCTCTTCTCTCTCTGTGTGTGTTCTCCTCTCTTGCCCTGAAGGGGTGGTGAGACGTTTGCAATGTGCGAGTGTGTGTTGTTCATTATAATCTCTATATGCGGGTTTGAGAAGGTGGAACGAAGCCCTCACATCTCAAAATATCCATCTGTGTGTGTGTGTGTGTGTGTGTGTGTGTGTGTGTGTGTGTGTGTATGTGTGTATGTGTGTGTATGTGTGTGTGTGTGTGTGCCCACATGTGCAAATGTGACTTTTTCATGTGGTACATGCTTGGGAGTCTCATTGCTAAACATTTCTGTCCATACTGTTGCTGATGATTCGCCAATATGATGATGAAATCGGTCCAGCAGCTGATGGGTTAATCAAGGGAACCCGATTTCCTGATGTGGAGGTCATCATAAGGGCCTTGACGACGGATTTCCAGAGGATTCCAGATTCCAGAAGGTGGTCGTACCTGCGCTTCATTTTCACACCCACCTGTTGGAGTTGGCGGCGGGCGAAGGCATGGACCCGTTCCATACCTTCCTCCAACTGATGTGCGTAGCCCTCCCCTGGGGGTCTATCGGGACGCTCAGGCGTCGGGCCGCAGATCAAATCGACGGGAGTCCGCAGCTCCCATCCAAACATGAGCAGCGCCGGGCTGCAAGCGGTGGCTCCATGCTGACTCGTTTGGTAGGCCATTAACAAATACGGGAGATGTTTGGCCCAGTCATCCTGACGGGTGGTGGTTAAGAGTGCCAATTGTTGAATCAGGGTCCTATTGAACCTTTCCACCATCCCGTCAGATTGTGGCCTTAAGGGCGTTGTCCGGGTTTTTCGAATTGCCAGGAGACTGCACACTTGTTTTAGCAATTCACTTTCAAAATTTCGTCCCTGGTCGGTGTGCAGCTCCTCCGGAATCCCGTGCCAACATATAAAACCTTCTACGATGGCCTGTGCCACAACCCCGGCTTCTTGGTTGGGAAGGGCATAGGCCTCCGGCCATTTAGTGAAGCAGTCCATAATTATGAGGATGTATCGGTTACCTTAGCGAGTGGGGGTAGTGGTCCCAAAATGTCCATGGCCACTCGCTCAAGGGCGGCCTCAACCTGATGCAGTTGAAGCAGGGCCCTCATCCTCCATGCCGGTCCCTTTTTGGCAATACAGGCGTCGCATGATCGACACCAGTTCTGTATATCGCGCCCCAATATTGACCCATTAAAACCGCCGACGGAGCCGAGATGTTGTTTTTGTTTCGCCCAAATGGCTGCCGGGGTGGGTAACGTGCATCTGGTCCAAATTTTTGGTCTTGAATTGATCGGGGACTATCACTAACCAGGAAGGTCTTTCCGAGGGGATCCCCACCCACTTACGGTACAAGATGTCATCTCTCATTGCCAAGGTTTTCCATTGAGCCCAGTATGCCTTCGTTCGTGCTCCGAATGGGGTGACCACCCCCCCCGCCCCGTTGGGTCTCTTATCTATCCGGACCCACTCATACATGGGCCGTAACATGGGATCTTCCCGCTGGGCTGTACTCCACGCCAAATTGCCAAATTCCTCGTCTGCGGTTAGTGGCAAAATTTGGACTACCATCCGGGCTGCACGGGCTGGGAGCTTTTGGGAGGTGTCTGCCAATTGGTCCCTATCCTCGTGCCTCATGCAAAATCTTCAGTTTTCTCCCAGACAGGGGCGTCGAGAGAGCGCATCGGCATTCCCATGAGCCTAACCGGGTCTATGGGCCACATTAAAATCGTGCTGCTGCAACTTTTCCAACCACTTTGCAATTTGGCCCTCTGGTTCCTTGAACCGTAAGAGCCACTGCAAGGAGGAATGGTCAGTTCGAACCAAAAATTTCCTCCCGTACAGGTGCAGGTAGAATGGCTCATGGCAGACAGCAAAGCCAATAGCTCCTTGTGAGTAAAGCAGTAATTTTGTTCGGGCCAACTCATAGCCCGACTGAGATATGCGGTCACTCTTTCCACACCCCCCTGTGTCTGAGACAAGACTGCACCCAATCCTTCCTGGCTTGCATCCGTGTCCAGGGTAAACATCCCATCATTGGTGGGGTATGCTAAAACGGGTGTGGATGTCAAACACCCCTTTGATTTGAGGAAGTCCTTATGGCATTCCTCTGTCCAATTAAATTGAGACCCCTTCTCTGGAGACGGTGAAAGGGTCTGGCTATGTCCCCAAGTTTTGCCACAAAGCGCCGGTAGTCAGAGCAGAGACCCCCAAAAAACCGTACCTGTTTGATGTTATGAGGTACGGGCCACTCCTCTATGGCTGTAATTTTACCTGGGTCAGTTTTCACCCCATCGCAGCCTATCACGTGTCAGAGATAGGCCACTTCTTTTGTGAACAAAGTGCACTTCCCCAGGCTCAACTTCAACCCTGCCTGCCTGAGGCGCCCAAACACCTGCTCCAAATTGGCTATAGCCTGGGGAAATGTTTTTGCGTGTACCAGGACGTCATCCAGATACACCAGGCATGATTGCCATGGCATGCCGCCCAGCACATGCTCCATCAATCTCTCAAAGGTGGCGAGGGTGTTGCACAAACCAAACGGCATCACAGTGAATTGATACAGTCCCTTCCCTATAGAGAATGCCGTTTTCTCCTTCCCTGTCTTATCCATCTCCACCTGCCAATACCCACTCTTGAGGTCTAAAGTTGAGAAGCATTTGGAGCCTGAAACCGCGTTGAGGGTACCGTCAATTCTAGGCAGGGGATAGGAGTCTTTGAGTGTCACGTTGTTAAGCTGGCCATAGTCCACGCAGAAACGTGTGGTCCCATCCTTCTTATTAACCAACACAACATGTGACATCCAAGGACTTCCTGAGGGTTCAATGACACCTGCATTGAGCATCTGTTCTTCCTGTTCATCAGCCTCTGCTCTCTTGCTCCAAGGGAGCCGTCGAGCAGGCTTACGGACAGGCCGGGCCCCATAGGTGTGAATGTGATGTTTCACCAGGCCCGTACGTTCAATATCCTCGGGTGACAAGGAGAAGATTTCTATATGTGGGTCGACCAGTTTGTGTAAGGCCTCCTGCTGGACCTCCTCTAAATCTATACTACTCTGATTTACCATCTCGCAAATGGCATCAGGCCAATTCCTACTATGTTCTAAAGACCCCCTTTGTGGCCTTCCGACTTGATGTTATCGTCCCTCAGCTCTGCGACTTGTACCACTGGGGTGCAGTCTGCCACCTTCGTGCCCTGTCCAATAGTGCATGGTTCTGTGCTCATGTTAATTACCGTGACGGGCATGACAGGCCTGTCGGTGTTTACTTGGGTGTGGCCCACGACTAAGTCCGGGGTCGATTGCCCCACCAGTAGTTTGACCAGGCCACAGGGACCCTGCCAGGTTTGGTGAGCCCGCCACCATGCCGGAACTATTGCCTCGGCACCCGGGGGGATGATCACGGAGTTGGGAGCCTCCAGCGCTACCTTCTCATCCATGCTCATGCCTCCCAACAGCAACTCTTCACTACCCCTCTGCATGATTCCTCAGCCCAAGTCGATTTTGCGACCACCGGCGGTCAGCACATCTAACTCCATTAGACATGGGTCGCACACCTCCGCCACCCAAACCTCTATTTTTTTTTTTAACTGAGCCAAATTTAAGGGTCACGAAACCACGCCCTATGATGGGGGCCGGTTGCCCCGGTAGCTAGCTCCAAAATATTATTTTGCAGATGGTGGGTATCATCCCAACCGTCTACACCCGAATTAAGGACCACAGGGCTAATGATTGTGGCGCTTGCTCCTGTATCCACAACGGTGTCTACCCCCACGCCGGCAATTTTGCACCTAATCATCAAACCGCCGGTGCCAATTTGTCCACAATAAATGACCTGTCACAGCGGTGAGGGCTCTTTCCCATCTGGTTCTGCCGAACACGGCCCTATATTCTCGGCACTCATTAATTCCCCTGGGACTGGCGGGGGGGTGGCGGGGGCCAGCTAGTCCGGTCTGCTCGGGGCGGAGTTGGTAGTCTGGTGGATCAGGGTCTCTCCCTGCGTGGGGCCCTGCACTCCCGCGACAGGTGGCCCACTCGTCCACAGTTATAGCACTTAACCGGGTACAGTGCATGCCTCCAATGTTCCAAATTGCTCCCCCCTTCATTCCGAATTGGGGTATTTACCAATGGTCCACCAGGTGTCCTCCTGCGAGCCACCTGCCATGGTACAGACCCTGCTAACCGGCAGTCAACAATGTCCCAGACCATTCCCTCCAGCACCGCTCGGGTGCCAATACCAGTCCCGGCTCCAGGCTCACGGCTGTCCACGGGGCCCACCTGCCGGACAGTTATCGCATGGCGCTCGGACCCTCTGGCCGGCAGCTTCGCTGCCTCCCATCGGGCGGCAGTGTCAGCTGCCTTCTGGAGGTTTTCCGGCCAAAATGTCATCAGCAGGGCCCCGGTGTCGGTGCTCGCAAGAGCCTGGATAAAATAGTCCAGGGCAAGGTCTTCCTGGTAGAGTGCTGCCATGTTCGCATGCGCGATCCCCACTGCATGGCGAATGTCACAAGCCAAATCCCCCATTTTCTCATGAGGTTGCCGTTTTCACCCACTGAGCTGAGCATCAACAAGCTCGCTCTGCTGTTCTATTCCGAATCGATTACTTAGGGCCGAACGGAGGCCTGCCAACGTCATTGTTCCCGGGGGGCTTTATGGTCAGGACCTCAGCCACCACACCGTGCAGTGCTGCCATGAGATGGATCCCACTCTCGTCCGCGCTTCAGCCATTACCCCTGGCCACATGGTCAAATTGGGCCAAATACGCCATCAGGTCGGTCTTACCGTCGTACGGAGCTCGGGGCACCGTCCAGCCTCCCGCGGTCCGAGCCCCACTCACCAGTCCTTTTGGGACGAATGCAGGGTCAGACCCTCCAGATTCCAGTGGTGCTCTACCCCCGCGGAGCCCAAGCCACTCGCCCGGCCAATTTGTTAACCCCATCTGGGTCGATGCGCGCCCCGCACCGTCTTGTGCAGTCGACCATGCCATATTACTCGCACTCTGCACATACCCCAGCACAATCACACTGGGGGCTTGTGTTAGCCCAAGAGACTCCGGAGCCTCTGCCCCCCCCCAAACTTGGCATGTACCCTTTCGCATCATGCTCCTGCTTCACCTGGCACAGCCTTACCTTCACTGGACCCACCTGGTCACGGTCTGCTTCGAGGGAGCGTATTCTCTCCCTTTGTTCCTGAAGGAGGCCATGCTGCCCCCTACATCGGGTCTCAAGACACTCCACAAGCTCCACCTTCATGTCCCTTACCTTCCCCTCTACCTGTTTTTGCTCCTCTTTTACTTTATGTAATTCATCCTTCACCCGTTCTATCTCCCTTTATGTCTGTTAATTCCCCCTTTGCTCTGCTAAAACACTCTTTTGTCTTGTCCTCATGTTTCTTTAACCGCTTCCCCATTTCCTGGTTCTTTGTCTCACCCTTCCGTCCCATCTCTTTAACCATTTTCGTCATTTCTTCGTGTCTCATTTTACACTCTTCCTTTATGGCCCCCAATTCCCCCTTTGTTTCCTGCTGGCCTTGTTGTAAATTTTGTATCGCGTTTGTGTTTTTCCCCATCTCCACTTTTAATTGCCCTTGTCCTTTCTTTATTTCCGTCATCCCCTGTCCGAGTTTATCCACTTCTCGTCCAACCGCCGTTATTTTATCCGTCACTTCTTCCTTACCAGTCTTCATTGCGGCCCAAACACCTTCCACACTCCCCCTCAACCCGGTCATTTCTTCACGTACAGTATTGATCTCATTTGTAAAATTCCGGTCCATGTTTTTCATTTCGCCCTTTACCTCTGCCATCTCCACCTTAATTTCCTCCTGACTCGCCTTCATTGTTTGCATATTCCAATCCATTTTTTTTCATATCACCTCTCTGTTGGTTTCGCCCCAGTTCCATGTGCTCCATCATTTGTTTCATCATCTCCATCAACTGGTCCGTGTCCAATGGCTTTGGCGGAGCCGATCTGCTATGATCGGGTGTGGATCCGATAGGGATCACTCGGTCCTTTGTGAGGGAAATTTGATGCAGGGGGTGCTCAAGCATTGTTAGAGACGCGGTTGCCCTCTTTACCTCTGGGTATGGCTGCAGGGAATGATCTCCCTCAAAACTGTTGTCCTGAGCCACGGAGTCCTCCAAGATTGTACTCTCAAAACGCACTTGAACCAGCTCGTCTTGGTCCGCCATGGTCCGTACTGATAATTAAATAAAATTTGAATCCTGCTCTTAATTTTGGGGGTGGTGGGGGGGGAGTTGAGAGTTGCTAAGCACACCCCTGGCTCAAATCCCGTTCCAGATACCAAATTGTTGCGGGTTTGAATCCCGTAAATTATTTATGGGTCTATCCCACTCCTGACACCAAACTGTTGTGGGCCGGGGAGTCGGGTGAGAAAACCACTTGGTGAGGGAAGCTATCTCGGTTCCCAGCAGACTCCCCGGAATTGTAGGCAATCGTACACGGATAATTCCGTGACATGGCGGGGTTATAGACGCCAATAACTCAACAGCGTGACCTAGGGTCATCCCATCTATGGGTTAATCGCGTTACCTAATTAATCACGTGGTTTAATTACTGGGGAAACATGCGTTCGGTACGCCTTGTCAGAACCGGATCACTCTACCAGAGTGGATCACTTTACCGGATCGGATGCAGCCGAGCAGCACTGCCAAGGACGTACCAGCTAAAAGGAACCGATTGTTGGGAATAAAGTCCCAGCTAAACTTGGATTTGGACCATGCTGGATCAATGGAAAAAAGACAAAAACGAGCACGGAACATTCCTCATGATAATTATTTATTTACAAGCAGGCGAGGAAAGCTATGTGGCACAGTTAAGATTTATTGGGGTGTGTTGTGCAGAGATAGAAAGAAGCGTGTGGTGTGACAATAAACAGGCAACTTACAAAAGGGGACACAGAGCAGACTTAGGCCGAAGTCACATTTGCCACGGCGGCCGTGGGGTCTCCAAAATCTATGGCCACCAGCAATTATACAGCAATCGCAGTATTTCCACGGTCACACAATGTAGCAGTCACATATGTTTTTATTTTTCGGGTAGCCACATGGCGTATTTAGAAATTATGGAGATCGAAAACGTGGGGATGCCGTACGGTCTTTGATTTGATGTCGCACGGTGGCCTTAGTGCGTCCCTGCGGCGGCCATGGAATTTTCAAGGCAGACGCAAGGTAGCCTCAAGGTGCCCGCAAGGCGACTGCAGGGGGGCCCTAAGGCGAACGTGCGGCCAGACGGATGGTAACGAGTGGGTATATATACCAGTTCTTTTTTTACTGAAATAAAAATATAACAGTTCGGAATATACCAGTACGTGGTGCCACAGAATCCGAATTTAATTCGTTCCAGGAGGCTGTTCGGATTGCAAAAACGTTCGATTCCCAAACTATTTTCCCAATAAGAAATAATGGAGTGAATTAATCCGTTCCTGGACCCCAAGAAAACCCACTTTCAAGACACTTTCAACTGAAATCCCCCATGCTTTAGGTAAAATAAGATGAGTAAATGACCTTCGATGGCGGTATATTGTATGTAAACTGGTACAATCACCACATCCAAAGGTCACACAGGCTCGCGCTCCGGCCTGGGTTCCGATCGCTCGCGCACTCTTGCGAGCGCTGCCCCCAGGGCAGCTCATCAAACATGATGCCCCCAGAACCACAATCACTTTCATCAAACGCATCGGGCTGAGGTAATCATGGATATTTCAAATTATAACCGGTTTTTCTGTGAAATTAAATCCTTGCCCGACAGTCCGTCACACCACGTGATCGGATTGCTTTTTTGTTATTAATTAAAACACAAGATGAGGAAAAAAAAAAAAAACAGCACAAATCAAGGTGAAAACATGAGGTAAAGTAGCGATCGACACACGAGAGATGCTTTCACGAGGACCTCCTCCGACGAACTGAATGAACAAAGCGCAAAGATGCGGCTCGAACAGGTGGGGGAGACGCACGTGAACAAACATGAACGCTTCGTTGTGTTCGGTTTTTTAAAACGTATTCGGTTTTTATGGCAAAATTCATTTTTCGTTGATAAGATACTACGGCAGCCGCACGAATAACGCAAGCCCACCGTACACCCTACGTACGGTCGACGTGGAACACAACTACGTCACAACTACGGCATGTCGAATTGCATAATATATATATATATATATATATATATATATATATATATATATATATATATATATATATAATATTATATATAAATAAATATATATATATAATAAATATATATAAATTATAATAATTATAATAAATATAATAATTATAATTCCACGGCGACCCCTACGGCCTGTAAAAGATAGCCAAACGGCGTAGGGCCACCCTGAGGCCACCGCAGAAACTCTGCAGCCGCCGCACGTTTCTGTCAATTCAGAGGGCGTACGGCCTCTGTACAGCAAATGTGACTTAATCCTTAACACGGAAATAATAACAATAACAATGATCTTCTACAGTCTTACTTAAGCAGACAGGCACCAGAACACACACACACACACACACACACACACACACACACACACACACACACACACACACACACACACACACACACACACACACACACACACACACACACACACACACACACACACACACACACACACACACACACACACACACACACACACACACCCCGATGAAGACGGAGTTTTGCAACCGGGGGGGGGTGATTGAGGCTATGATTTCGGTACCTGTGCGCCCGGTGGCGAGACGTGCCACCAATACGTTTTGTGGGGATGCTCCGGGATGCGGTACCCGACAGTGGGCGCGTTGCCTCTGGCCCAAGCTGCACGTGTGGAGACTGTGCTCATGTAGGAGGAGCTTGAGTGGAGAAGGGCGGAGTCCAGAGGGCGAGGTTGTTGCAGTGAGGAAATCAGGTCGGCGTGGTGGGCGGAGTCGAGGAGGCGGAGTCGAGGAGGCGGAGTCGAGGAGGCGGAGTCGAGGAGGCGGAGTCGAGAAGGCGGAGTCGAGAAGCAGGAAACCAGACAGACCGACTGAGGAACTTCTCCGTCCTTCATTGGGCCCGCAGCTCAGGGGGAGGGGCCATACCGAATCCAAACATCATCATCCGAATCGGGCGCTCCGATTGGCCCCGACCCCCTCACGTGACCCGCCAGCTTGGGCCGGAAACGGCCTCACTTCGTTTCCGGCAAGGCCACCCCAAACAGCGGCAATATTTCGCTCCGAACCCACGAGATGACATGAATCGCCCACACCGAAATGGGCAAGCGAATCAACCTGCAAAAATCCCCGGGTGAGCAGTCGAGGGTCCCGCGCGCCCGCTCGGGCGTCCGACCAGCGCCGATCAACGCGTTCGTTCCGCGCGCGCCAACGTGGCCCACACTGTACGTTCCCCGGCTGGATCGCAGCCTCTCTGGCCGCAGAGACAAGACGTTCACCATCCGTGGAGGATCCACCGCTGCCAGCGAGAACCGAAGGTACATCATCATGGATAAATCCCTGCACGTTCCACGAGCGGCGTACGTGTCTGCTTTCGAGCACATTGCATACAGTGCGCGCGGTTCCGCCATTACGCACGTGACCAGCGCTGCATTCACACGACTCCACCAGGATGTGCGCGCAGCGAACACCAATTTGTGTCGGGTATTGAGGTTAAACAAAGAACAAGCCGCTTCTACCCGCACACTCGTATCCTGCCCAACATGGCGTGGAGTCGGCTTTATTGGCCTCTGTACGTGTTTCGTGCGGCGTGGATCGTCGTGCTGTGAACACTCAAACACGCTGTGGTAAACGAGACGAGGGGCAAGCGGGGCAGAGGGAACTGTGGATCGTCGTGCTGTGTAACACACCACTCGTGCTGCCTCCCAAGTGGTATTTGTTCGCATTCCTCCTTAATGCAAAATCAGCAATTCTCCCCAGCTTACAGTGAAGGCGCACGTGGCTGATTTACCTCAGGAATAATCAGAAAAGAAGAAGAGTGGGGATGAAATGAAAGAGAAAATGATTTAGCAACCTGAGCGATTATATCATCGCAACGCACTCCCTTGTTGTCCCGCTAAACAAAAGGAAGGGGACTATCTCCACGTATAATAATGGAATAACCGTCTTGGGACACATATCTGTTGTATGCACGCGGTTCAGAGAAGCGCAACAATATTTATTTATGTATATATGTATATGTATATGTATATATATATATATATATATATATATATATATATATATATATATATATATATATATATATATATATATATATATACAGCTGGCTGCAAAAGTAGGTATACAGTAAGGACTGTACTTGTTTTCATTACTGTATACCTACTTTTGCAGCCATATATATATATATATATATATATATATATATATATATATATATATATATATATATATATATGGATGGATATATTTACGCATATATGTATGAATGTATATTTATATTTACTAGTGCATGCCCGTACATGCAAAAAACAAAACAAAAAAAAAAACTTTCAAACCACGTGCCAGAAACAACAACCACACAGACATGATGGCCGTTCCTTCGCCACACAAACAACAACCACACAGGCCGTTCCTTCGCCACACAAACAACAACCACACAGGCCGTTCCTTCGCTCTCGCGTGCCCGTACGTGCGTGCTCGTACGTGCGGGGCCGTACATGCAAAAAAAAAAAATAATTGATAATTGTGATGTCATAGCACTGTGTCCTGTCTTGAAAAGGCACATACTCAGGTCCCCAGCGTCAATTGTGACGTCATATCAAACGAAGAAGAAGAGTTGTGACGTCAATCGTGCAAAAAAAAAGCAAAAAAATTGTGATCGTGACGACACTCCTGACGTCATAGCACCGTGTCCTGTCATTGGTTGGCAAATAAATGGCCGTAACTTGGGAACCACTTGTCCAATTAATATCAAACCTTGAAAAGGCACATCCTCAGGACCACGGCAATATTCTTGGGAAGTTTCAATCAGATCGGACCAGTGGTTGTCGAGAAACGGCGGTCGCAGACACACATACAGACACACACACAGAGATTGCTGGAATTATAGATAGACTAGTGCGGGCCCGTACGTGCGTGCCCATACGTGCAAAAAAAATAAAAAAAACTTTCAAACCGCGTGCCAGAAACAACCACACAGGCCGTTCCTTCGCTCTCGCGGGACCGTAGGTGCATGCCCGTAGGTGCATGCCCGTAGGTGCGTGCCCATATGTGCGTGCCTGTTCGTGCATGGCCGTACGTGCATGGCCGTATGTGCGTGCCCGTACGTGGAAAAAATAATATTGTGACGTCAATGGTGATGTCATAGCACCGTGTCCTGTCATTGGTTGATAAATAAATGGCTGTAACTTGGGAACCGCTCGTCCGATTAATATCAAACATTGAAAAGGCACATCTGCAGGGCCCCAGCAATATTCCTGGCAAGTTTCAATCAGATCGGACCAGTGGTTGTCGAGAAACGGCGGTCGCAGACACACATACAGACACACACACAGATTGCTGGAATTATAGATAGATGTATGTATGTCTTCTTCTTCTTGTTTCGGCTGCTCCCGTTCGGGGTCGCCACAGCGGATAATCCGTATGATCCGCATCGTGATTTGGCACATGTTTTTACGCCGGATGCCCTTCCTGACGCAACCCTGGTCGCCTCTTACGACACAGGGATATGGTACACCTATTTTGACCAGGCCATACACCGGCCCCAGTACACTGGTACTCACTTCGCCGACCTCGGAAGGATGACAGGCTGAGTCAACCTCCTGGTGTGAATTAATTCAAGTGGCCAACGGGACTTGAACTCAGGACCTTTTGCATCCCAAGCCGCTTCCCTAACCACTACGCCAACACCAGGCTAGATGTATGTATATATATATATATATATATATATATATATATATATATATATATATATATATATATATATATATATATATATATATATATATATATATATATATATATATATATATATATATATATATATATATATATATATATATATATTAGGGTGGTCCAAAAAAATGAAAGTTCGAATTTCTCGCGGGCATGTTTGCCAAATCGTTCCTGACGTTGAAAAACGCAAAGAAACAAAAAAATTAGCAGATTTGGAGGTGGTTTCGGGGTCCATCAAAGTCTCTCAACGGATTCATTATAATGTCACAATACTAATAGGAAAAATGAAAGGAAAGAGCATAAAATGTTCTCAGTGGGCAGTGGGCAACTGGCGGTCGGTGAATTTCTCCAATGGTTGATCCAAGAGGAACAGTTCCGTGCTTTTCCGTGTAGAACACGCCATACTCACTCACTCTGGGAATCAAAAAGAAGAAGAAAAAAAATTAGAGATAAAAAAAATAAAAATAAAAGAGTACTTTTAACACCGACCGACAGCGAACTGAAAGCTCAACTGACGTCTCCCTCTCTCCCACTGACGTCTTGTTCTCTCTCACCGGATGTAGGCATGGTAACTATCTCCCACCGGATGTAACTACTTCCTTCCTCTTGATGGACCCCTAAATATTTTTGGAACTGTGGCAAATTTGGCCAGGAGTATTTTCTAGTCAGGTAGAATAAAATAATCAACATGCCCCAAGAATATTCAAATTTTGAATTTTTCCCTTATGATTTTGGACCACCCACCCTAATATATGTATATAAATATATATATATATATATATATATATATATATATATATATATATATATATATATATATATATGCATGTGTGTGGGAAACCACCACATCACAAAGGAGTGAAACTGGAAATTTTGAAATAGGGATTGGTTAACGAGGGTAGAAAAGATAATGGTTTTGAATTGTGGATGATCTGAGATGGTGGTGAACAGCTGTCTTGAATAACTGGAAGGAAGAATGCGATTGAAGAGAATGTGGAAGTTGGTTCCACAGGTGGGAGAAAGGAGGAAGAAATGAGTGGAGGTGAGCAGTGATCATGGATTTAGGTGGTTTAACTAGAAGGGGGTTGATGGTGGACCATTGTTTGCCCTACAGAAACCTAGGTGGGGAGGATGTGGTGGGACAAAGCATGGAAAGAGCAGGGGTGTAAGACCTGAAAGGAGGTGGTGGAAGACAGAGAAACCACCGACCTGTCTGCAATGGCATGATGATAGATGCTTAGACTCAGCTTCATCGTGGGATGTTCCATTAATCTTGAAGGCCTTGATTTCCACAGCGTCAAGCTGACCAAGATGTTAGGCAGGGGATCCAGTCCAAAGGAGAGAGCAGTACTTCATAAAGCCATGGAGGAAGGCCTTGTCAGTGGATAAGAGTTCAGGTGTGCCAAGGAAGGACTTCGTATGATGGAGGATGCCGGCGGCTGGCTTTGGAGGCCAACTTTGAAATGTGATTTGGCCAGGAAAGATTATGGCTGATCATGAGACCCAACAGTTGAATGACTGGACTTTAACTCAACATGTGGAGATTTAAGGCATTTGACAATAATAACCCTTTCCAAAACATGTGCAAAATTCTTACATAAACGCATTTGATGTCCACCGCACGTTTATACACATACCGAACATAGACTTTCTCCTTTGTCCATTAAGGAGTGAGCGGGTCAATATCGGCCTACGTGTAAAAATCCCTGGAGTCAATGCACATTGTTTGTAATCTTATCGTAACAGTACGCAGTTTGTCATTTGTTGGAATCAGCATGTGCAGGGTTTTGGATCCATATGTTTGGATTCATTATTACCGCCACCACCGAAGATGTGTGGAGGTTATGTTTTTACCACTGGCAGTCTGTCTGTCTGTTTTTACTGTCTGTGAGAAGGATATCTCAAAAAATAGTGGTCGGATTCGCACAAAATTTGGTGGACCAGTTTTGGTGTGTCAGAAGGATGAAATTGTTGGATTTTCTTGAAGATCCGACAACTTTTTTTCAGTGATTCTTCACCTTTGAGTGATAGGGTAAAAATGATATGTAACACGATATCTCAAAAAGTTAATGATGAATTCAGACTAAACTTAATGGACGGTTTGGGTGTGTGATGAGGAAGAATTGCTTCGATTTTTGGTAAATATCTAGATCCAGATACAATAATTATTTAAGTGATTCTTCACCATTGAGAGATGGTGCCAAGAACGATATCGAGCACAGTATCTCAAAACTTTTGGACGAATTATGACAAAACTTGGTGAATGAGTTTGGTAGGTGACAAGAACAAGCTGATTCGATTTTGGTTCAGGTCCGGATGCAGTTCTGGCCTTTAAGTGGGACACAAAATGAAAACTGTTCAACCGAGCGGAGGTTTGTGCTCTCCCCAATGGTGTTCTAGTTGGGGAAGCAATTATGGCAGGAATTTTGGATTCTTCAATCTATTCCATGGTCTGTCCTATATTTCATTCCCATTTCGTTTGCTGCAAGCCTGCAAATACAACTGCATGATTTACCGCTTCATGCGACTGGCTCTTCAAACTTCACTTGGATTCACCATCCTGATGAAAAGGGCATTTCTTCTTCTTCACTAAATTTCAACACGTTTGCAAGGTGAAGGCATTCGTCACGTCTTGTTGAGTTAAATTTGGAATTATCGCCACGCTTGTCAAGGATAGGTTGGCGAGAAAGTGAAGGAGGGAATTGGATTTTGGTCAGTGTGTTATACCTCACCTGCTCTTCATCGAAAAAGACCGTGGGATTTTTAACGTTCACCAACTAATGTGAAACCTGGTGTTGGCTTAGGATCTTAAGGTCCTGAGTTTGAGCCCCGTTGGCTGCTGAATTAACATCAGGTGGAGATGACTCAGCCTGTCCTCCTTCTGAGGTTGGCGCAATGAATATCAGTGTACTGGTAGAGGGACACAGCGTCAGCGGCACAGCCGCGCTTCCAAGAAATGTAAGCTGCCATATGCAAGAACAGAAACAACTAATGTTAGCAGATGCTCATTTTGACATCCATCCAAGGGATGGCATTATGTCAACGCCCAACTGGTGAAGAATCCAACGGTTTGTAGTCGGTTTGGCACTTGAACCCAGACTAGATAGCTCATTCCTCAAGGGCAATTCCTCTACCCTGTGGCATCCCACCATCTCTGGGTGCTTTGCTCATCCAGCAAGCTGATACCACTTACACATTGGATAGCAGTATGTGTAGTTTTAACAAAAATGTGTTCTTATTTTTCAATGTACAACAATCGATGATTCTTGAAAAGCAAGTAAAAATTCAGGGGGGGGGGGGGAATAGTACTCAACCATCCTAATCCTCTCCCATTTCCCTCCCGTCCGTCGACACGTAAAGAGGAATGGTCCCTTAAGCTGAACATGAATACACGTGAAAAAAAAATAATGGACTGTTAAAATTACGTTTATTGTATTTGTTTTCGTGGAATAGATTCAGGCAGTTGCATTTTGCAGCACGAAGCCGAATGCTGCTGATGCTGATGATGCCAAAGGTGGCGCAGTTGGGGGACGTGGGTTGGATCTTCGGGTTTCCCAGTGAGGGCTGCTGCTCTTGTGCGCAAGGATTTCAGATGTGCACGAGCGCGTGACGTCATGATGACGCGCGGAATGAGAAGAGAGCATCACGTAGAGGAGTGAGTGAGAGAGAGAGGGAGAGTCGCTTCGGCGAAAGGGGTGAAAGCGGCCTCGAGGGCGGTGGGAATCGGTGGACGATGGTCTGAAAGAGGGAGAGGAATTTCCTGGGAAGAGAAGAGGGTGATAAAGCTCGGTGCCGGCGGTCCGCACACAAGCGATGCGCAGGCGTTCCGAGGTGCTGTCATGGCACTCGCAGGGACGGGCACCAACTACTCGGCACCGTGGTGGGTGGCGTGGCTGCACGATGTGCCTCGTGTTAACCTGAGGTTTCGCAGCGTTCCCGGCCGCTTCGAGCCGCGCAATGACGGATACCTACAGGTGAGAACCCCCGGGGTTGATTCACAAAGCTTTGATTGTGTCAATTGTGTCATTGTGACGGCTCTCAGTTGATTGTTTCACACCTGAATATCTGTCAACCTATGAACCGTGTCTGCCATTCAAATGGCGACGAAAACAGGAGACACGATGAGGATGTAAATGCACTGTTTAGATTTCCCACTTAGTAATGCTATTAATATATAATTTATTCGGATATTTCAAAACAAAATGTAAACACCAAAACATACATATGTATATTTACTACTACCGCCCGAGAGGGTGGGGTCATTTAAAACTTTTGTTTAATGAAATTAACGATATATTCACTTAAAGTTTCATTAACTTTAAAAATTAAACATTTTCATTTTATTCCTCCAATCGGTGTGGTTCGAGCCTCCCGTGTTACCTGTTCATGATTCTGGTTCATGTTGACAGTTTTCATCCAAATGACTGTGGTGAAGGTCAATAATCTGTATAATCTCAATTCATATGTGTCATGTGTGTACTCAAACATCTAAAACTCCTCATTAGCATTTGGTCGTTTGACTTACACAACCAGTCCAACAACACTCTGTCTTTATTCACAGAAACGAGCGACAAGTGTAAGTATGTGATAGAAGTTGGATTCGTGGTAGTCATGAAAATGACGAAGAAGAACCTGTAATAATTGTCAACAACAAACGCCCCAGATTAATGGAATGTCTCATGCTTTGATGGGCCTCTGGGAGCACGAAGAGGAAAGTAATAGACTACCTTTTTAAAACTGACTTTTCTTTATTTACTAAAAAATTTTTTTACCATCGAAGGTGAAGGAGGTTATATTTTCACCCCTGACAGCCTGTTTGATTGTTTATGTGCAGGGTGTCTCAAAAAGTTGTGGACGGATTCGGATGAAACTTGGTGGACAGGTTTGGGTATGTGACAAGGACGAACTAATTAGATTTTGGTGAAGATCCGGATCTGGATACGAGAATTATTTAATCTTTAAAGTGATTCTTCACCATTGAGAGATTGGGCCAAAAACGATATAGTACTGTATAGCATGATATTTCTAAAATGTATTGGGCCCGATGTGTTATTGTGGATCAGGCATTACATGGCGGAGATATGCGCTCTACCGAGTGCCCTTCTGGTTGGCAATACAACTAATGTGAAATAAAATGAGACTGGGGAATTGGTTTTGTTGTATAAGAATCATCACTGATTTAGTGATGTTTGAAAAACAAACTATTTTTGTTAAGGTTAGGTGTGTGTGTGTGTGTGTGTGTGTGTGTGTGTGTGTGTGTGTGTGTGTGTGTGTGTGTGTGTGTGTGTGTGTGTGTGTGTGTGTGTGTGTGTGTGTGTGTGTGTGTTTTTTCTCAGCCTACACTTGACAATTACCCTGGATGCCCCTTAAATCGTTACACCATCTGGCAACATCAGTGGTCCATATAAGAAAGAGTGCAATTTATTCCAAACGAATTCAAGCATCAGCATCTCATTGCAAACTGAATGCAAATATGTTTGATGGTTAATTATTCAGCCTAAAGCATTCAACCGTGATTTTGAAAGCAATCGTTTTTTTCCCACACAACTCAGAGAACAATGAAGAACAGTTTGTACAGTTATATTGCAGCAGTGGGTTTTTCCCAGTAGACTATCAGCCCCTTTACAGTAGATTCTGGCAACTACACTCAGGAAGAATATACCCCAAAGTTAACAAGTTAACCTCCAGTTTAGAATGTAAATCTGTAATTCCTTGTTTAGCTGCTTGCATAGCACACTGGGTGCCTCGAAACAGCTACCCATAGTCGTCTAAGAGCCCCTGAGAACATTGAGCTACCCCCTCCCTTCCAATGGCTTCCTGACCTCAGAATCTTCACACCCGGTTTAAACAACATGCTCAGAACTTTCCAGACTCGTTTGAGGATTCTGGAATTTCTTTTAAACGCAACAAAAACATCATTAATAGATCTCACCTCTCTCGACTTTTCTCTTTTCTTGACAATGCTGATCTCAGCCACAAAATCATGAGCTTTATATCGAGCGTATCGAAACATGTTTAATGATATTGTATGCGTTACAATGGTGTTGCCTTTTATGTCATACAAAAATCTAGGCTCATGGAATAATGCGGTGACAGAGTCGAAAAAGGCAACACACTACCAATGTGGCAACTGTTGGACACAAAAAGCAAGGGATGAGTGAACAGGAAAAGAGGAGAGTGCAGGAAACACAATAACTTGCAAGTAATGGTGTTGGGTTAGGTTAGGTGTGGTTACCGCAGGTAAATTGCGGAAGAGGGTTATCGGGGATGACATGTCATGGTGGTGTACCGCATGCCTGAACTCTTGGAGGAAAGAGTGGGATTGAGCAACCTTAGGAGGGTCATTCCATGAGCGGGAGGAACAGAAGAGTTGAGGTGAACAGTCAGCCTGGATTTTGGGAGTTTAACTCGGAGGGGGTTACTGAAAGAATGCGTGCATTATATTGTTGCTTGGGAGGGTTGGGGGACTGAGAGAGCAGAGGGACCGAGACGAAAGAATAGGTGATTTCAAAAAAAACAAACATTCCTGGCTGTAATGTGAGAGCACCAGGTTTTGTGCTTACTCTTCATTGTTGGAGACACCAATATTGTTGAGAATTTTGTACTCCACAAATTTCAGGACAGATGTGATGCTGGAGCACCTGCCCATAGAGTACAGTACGTACTGTAATCCATTGCGCTACAGACAAGGTGATGTATTTAATATGTTTAATGCTATTTGGTACAGTTCGAAAACATTTCCAGAATACATAATATGTGTGTGTGGTCATTAAATAACATATTGATAAAACCTTCGTTTTATTTCATTAATTGTTTTGTTTCCACAAAAATAATAATTATTTTATATCAATATCTCCATCTATCGACGAACGTTTTTATATAATCTACATGCAGCATAATGTGACAGATTCAAACATCACAATATGTGTTGATTTGTCCAATGTCAACTAAGGGGCATCTATGATTTACATATACTGTACACATATTTGTCCATTGCAGAAATTTTGACACCTCCCCTCACTTCCATTTGTTCCATATGCACACCTGTCTGATATCCTCCCCACCCCCCCCCCCCCTCTGTCACTATTGAAGCTTATTCCAAACAAATGTTTCAGATAAACAAAGAACATTAACAAAAAAGAGTAAGATACAGTAGGCTGTGAATTATATTGTTGCGGTTGAGGAAATTCACAAACCACCATTCAGGTCACGTAGGTGAGATATCTCCGTAAGTACATGTGTAGTTAGCCCCAAACCCGTTGTTTAGAGGGAATAAATGTGATTGATTCGGGCTGCGACCCTTTGAGGTAGTCGTTTTTCTGTTCTATCTTTATTTTGAACCAACCACGTCTCAACCGCCATCACACAACCACCAACCGCAACGCCGCTTCACAACAACAACGCCAACAGCCACAATCTTTACCTTCACAACTCGCTCCCGCAAACATCGCATCACCGCCATTCCAAACGGCACCATGGCCATAAACCACCACCATAAACCCTCCACCACCTTCACCTCTCCTCCTTCTGCCGCCATTCCCGCACCACCTGTGAACGCCGAGCGTCAGGCTGTCCTGGGCTCGTATGGGACGCGCGCCGAGCCACGAGTGCAAAATGCGGCTTTTCCGAGGAGAATTCGGATCAGGAATGCTACACGCCCACTTCTGATCCGTCCAATCAGCAAGCGCGGGGCGGTTTGGCCCTGCCTCTAGGCGCGTCGGTGTAGAATCGAGATATGCAAATTCTAGGATCAGGGAAGATTCACGCCCATTTTTCTCCGTCCAATGGGCGAGCGTGGCTCCACCCCCGAGCTCGTTCTGATCCAGAAATTTGCATATGGGTTCTCCTGCCAGCCTATAAAGCGCCGAGCGCGGGGCGAATTTGAGTCGAGTCAGTTTTGGAGAGCAGAGTGTGGCAGCGGCAGAGTCGGTTTGAGTCAAGTCGGGTCTGGAGGGAAGAGTCAGTCTGGAGAGGTCGGAGAGCCGAGTGGAGCTCACAGTCTGTCGGGGTTCGAAGTCTGTCGGGAGTAGGAGTCTGTTGGGGGAAGCAGTCTGTCGGGGTTCGCAGTCTGTCGGGGTTCGGAGTCTGTCGGGGAGCTGCAGAGAGAGGAAGCCTGGAGCCTGGAGCGCGGTCGAGTCGGTTTGAGCGCAGAGTCGGCATTGGAGGAGCGGGGAGTGAGTCGGGAGGCGAGGGCGTATAGGTGGTTTGCTGCAGCGGCTGAGGAGAATTGGGGAAGAGGCCGAATAGCTCGGGTCGAATAGCCGAATAGATCGAGGTGCGATCGCCCGGTCTACCCTCCGCGTGGGTACTTAGGTAGGTCGAGTTTGGCGAACAACCCTATCCCATGCGGGGGGCCGATTGGCACGATCGTGGTGAGGCCGTAAGGCCCACCCGTGACTAGCTCCCGGCGTTAGTCCGAGAGGGTCACGACAGAATTGTCCGTCCGGTGGGCGACGTGCCGCGATTCGAGTTACGTGGCCGTTCGCACGCCGGCGGGCGTGAATTCGCAACAATATTCTTACTAGCAGGTACATGTGGAACATCCTAGAAATGTAAAATGTGACTTTAAGTCCTCAATGTGTATGTTATCACATCAGGCGGCAGAGGTTAGATTTGTCTTAAAAGAGAGCAAAATATAACTATTTAAAATTGTTACTCCATGAATATTTGTATTAAATCTGCTTTCACCCAGATGTTTATGTTGATTTTAAGGATTATTGGAAGGACAATAAAGTGACTGACTATATTGCATCATGAAAAGTGAAATGAAAATGCAAAATAACCAATCGGCAGCTTTTTAAACGCAGTACGTGAAGCAACCGCCATATATGGGAGATAGACACCACAGTTCACAATATATTTAAGATCGTAACTTTTATGGAAAAATGCAGGGGAGAAGGAGAGGAGATTGGGACCATACTCTGTGCAGAGCGTTGGTGCTGCTGAAGCAGTCTCCTTGACTATTGGGCACAATCCTGGACGGGTCACCACTCCGACACAGTATACCAGCATGCTGGCACTCATTTTGCCGACCTCAGAAGGATGACAGGCCGAGTTAACCCCACCTGGTATTAATTCAACAGCTGAGTGGGATTTGAACTCAGGACCCTAAGATACAAAACCCACCACCCTCACCATTAAGCGAACGCCAGGCATACAAAAACATAGGATTACGAAGTATTTGTGGTAAGTAAAGAAATATTTTTTCTTTATAATGTATAAATATGTAGAATGAAAAAGGTGGCATTTCTTCTGTTGTGAGTACTGTTTGTTGTTGCCAGAGCTTTTTTAAGGCCCCAGTTACATGATTTTGTCACTGCTTTTGAAATTGCCTTCATAGGGTTTTTAGGTTTTTTTTGGCCATAATGGTGAAATGCATGGTGGCTGTCTGCAGAATATTAATTGCAGAGCTCATGAGTTAGTTCTGCTTTCTAAATACACTGCCCTCCCAAATAATGTCGAGCAACTATGACCTTCTATGAAAGGGCGGAGGAGCTCCTTTTGAATGAATGACCATCCATTTATAGTTCCCAACTGTCTGTGGGTGTCCTGCAGTTGGGTTATTTTTTAATGGAGGTTGGTGGCAAGATTTGCACTGCGGCCACCATAAAAAGCCTCCACTCCACAAAACGTACTAAAAACGCAAAGAAAACTGAAAACCCACGACGTGGGAGTACATGCTGTGCAGCTGTCCTTCAGAGGGCGGTTCACCCGATGATGGAATTGGGGCAAAGCCTTCGGGACACCCACTCTTTGATAGTAGGAAAAACATGGGGTAACCTTCCTGGGTTGGATTGCGGTAGTGTATGTCAGGGTGACGCTGAGGTGTCGTCCACCAGACGGCAGTCTCCTTGGGTTAACCTGAGGTGGTGCCTTTGGGTGGGTGCCTGGAATGTCCTGTCCCTAAGAGAGGATGATCACCTGTCTCTGTTATCATCTGAGCTGAAGCGTTTGGACATTGGTATTGCAGCACTCTCTGATGTTCAGAGACCGGATTGCGGCGAGATCATGGTGGGTGGTTACACCTACTATTGGTCTGGTCGCTCTGATAGTTACCATGCCTCAGGAGTTGCTGTAGCTGTGTCTAATAAGCTGATTCCAATGATAATTGAGGTAACACCAGTCAACAAGCGTATTAAGAGACAAAGGATTCGTCACTCCTAGGGTGTCGTTTCCCTGGTTTCTGTATATGCTCCGACTGAGGTGAGTGATTTCGCTGTGAATACATATTCTATGCTATGCTCGAGTCTGGTTGATGAGTGCCCCAGGCAAGATACTCTTCCAGTCTTGGGGGATTTCAATGCATCAACTGGACCTGATATGGATGGTTATGAGAGATGTTTTGGTCCCTGTGGGTCTGGAACTGTGAACCAAAATAGCATTAAGTTCCTTGACTTTGCAAGATGTCATGGACATGGGGTGACTGGTTCATGGTTTCAATGCCCACAGGCTCATCACTGGACTTGGTATTCCAACGCTGGTGTTGTTGCAAAGGAGATTGACCATGTGCTCATTGATGGTCGCTGGAGGATAATCCAGAACTGCAGGGTCTAAAGGGGTCCTCAGTTCCTTAATGCCGACTACAGGCTTATTGTAGCAACTCTGAAGCTGCAGCTTAAATCTGGGAGAATGGCCCCATCCCAGCCTCGGCTGGATGGTGGCAAGCTCAAGGATGAGAGGGTAGCTGAGGGGTTTGTGAACAGGCTGAGTGGGGATTTGGGGGGTCTGGGTGTTTTGGGGAATCCTGAAGAGTTGTGGAATGCCTTCCGGACCACCATCCTTGATGTTGCCGGTGGATGTCTTGGAACTCACCGCAGAGCGAAGAATAATTTTGGCTCGGAAGGGACACTGGATACCGTTGACCAGATTCGCAGGGCCAGGCTGAATGGCAGAGCTGAGCTGTTAAGTGAGTTGAGGTGTAAAACTGTATGTGCGCTGAGGATGGACAAGGAGGCCGATGTGCGAGGAATCTGTGATGGGGTAGAGCATCACCTGTAGTGAATGATTCTCATCCTGCTGACAGGAGAATTTGCGCATTGCATTCCTCCAAGCTCATCCCTCGGTGTGCTGTGGTTAGAGCGGTGGGTGGTGGGCTCTTGACAGATGAGTCTGAAGTGAAGGTGCGCTGGGCCAGTTACTTTGAGCGGCTGTATCAGGTTGATCCACCAGCTGTTGAGTTGGACATCAGGGTTGTTACTCTCTATATTGCTGACCCTCCAATCAACTGTGATCTACCTTCCTTTGTGGAAACACAGGCTGTGGTGAAACGGTTGAAATGCGGTAAAGCTCCTGGGAACTGTGGCAGCAAGTTTAGCCACAGGAAACTATAATCCAATACAAGCTGTTTATTGAATAAAACAAGACAATCTTGTGCACAAGAGGAAGGCCCCAGCCTGCTACATAGTTGCAAGCTGAAGCCTTAAGATGACATAGAATATTGAGTGTATATCTGCAGTTTTCACCAGGGTATCTCTATATAACAGATGGTAATTTGTGGACTTCAAAATTGAAGACCTAGAGTGGACATAGAGTGTTTTTAGTTTGTTTTGGAGGTAGTTTACAGCCCCGGGAAGGGGTTTGGGGGGGGAGGTAGGAGAGAGTCATGTTTTTCCCTCCTGGCGAAGATGGTCACTGGATAGAGAAAGCTTTACAAGGTTGTTTATGACTAAATCAGAGAAATGTGTGTATTCTGCTCTTTAAGAGCTTTCTCAGCATATATATATATATATATATATATATATATATATATATATATATATATATATATATATATATATATATATATATATTCTTCTTCTTTCGGCTGCTCCCGTTCGGGGTCGCCACAGCGGATCATCCGTATGATCCGCATCGTGATTTGGCACATGTTTTACGCCGGATGCCCTTCCTGACGCAACCCTGGTCGCCTCTTACGACACAGGGATATGGTACACCTATTTCTCAGAGCACTAAACTAAGTTAATTTTGCATTTTTTACATTATTACAAATTAAATTCATAATTCAGTTTCCACAAAACTGTGGCATTCATGCTGAACTTCTCAAGGCTAGTGGAAATGCTGCAGTCATGTCATTGCATGCAGTTCTGTGCTCTACCTGGAACACAGGCATCATCCCAACTGACTGAAAGAGGGGCCTCGTTGTCCCTCTCTTGAAAGGAAAGGGTGATCGGCAGGACTGCAACAACTACCGAGCGGTGACACTGCTGTCAGTGCAGGGCAAGGTTATTGCTCGGATAATTTTTGATAGAATTAGCCACCGTCTGCTTGAGCACCAGTGCCCAAAGCTGTCAGGCTTCACAGCAAAGAGGTCAACGATTGATCGTATCCTTGCTCTTTCGATCCTCACCGAATGCAGATGAGGGTTTGGGCATGGGCTGCTTGCAGCTCATGTTGATCTATGCAAAGTGTTTGATTTCGTGAATCAGGAAGCCCTCCAGAGGATTCTTGGTCTTCGTGGGGTACCACTAAAACTGATCAATCTGATGTCTGAACTATATTCTGGCACTGAGTGCTTCGTGATGTGGTGATCCCATCTCTAACGTATTTCCAGTTGTTACTGGAGTTTATCAGGGGTGTTTATTGGCCCCCACACCTTTCAGCACTTGTGTGGACTGGATTCCGGGAGGATGTCAGAGAGATCAAGCTGCGGTGCATCATTGTCAAGATCTCTGAACTTGATTTTGCAGATGATGCAGTTGTCTTTGCGGAGACTCTGGATATCCTTTGGGGGCCTTCCACGTGCTGAATGAGGAGTCGGAGATGCTGGGATTATGGGTTTCCTGGGTTAAAACTTTGATCCAGGCTTTCAATGACATCTTGGATGCTGCTATCTTGTCTGCACCTGTTTGTAATGAGGATGTTGAGGTCATGGAGAGATCAACTTGCCTTGGCAGTGATATTCATGGACATCTCTGCTGTCTGTGAGCCAGAGGTCAGTAGACGTCTGGGTCGGGGCTGGAGAATCATGGAATAGTGTGTGTTGCTGTCGGTACCTGTGCAGGAGGATGAAAATCTGATTATTCAGGTCCTTCGTGCTTCCAGTCTTGCTCTATGGATGTGACTTGGAATCTGACCAGGGATCTGAGATGTAGACTTAATTATTTTGTTACCAGGTGTCTTTGGAGAATCCTTGGCTATCACTGGTCTGACTTTGTGTTCAATGAGTGGTTGCTGAGAGAAACTCAAATGAGATTTGTTACCTGCATCGTCTCTGAGCGTCAGCTGCAGCAGTATGGGAATGTGGCTCGTTTTCGTGACGCTGATCCTGATCACCAGATTCTCTCAGCGATTGAGCCTCATGAGTGGAGGAGGCCAATGGGCCGACCACATGCCTTGTGGTTGCTGCAGCTTGATCAGCATCTCAAGGAGATTGGGATGGACCAGGCATCTGCCTGTGGGATGGCCAGATGAAGGCCCCTGGAGTACCGGCAGAAAGTGGACGGAGCAACGCGCTGCTTCTGCACATGCTCCCATACTTGACCTGATCTATGACCAATCAGCACTATGCTTTGGTTTGAACTCCCTCCTGTACTTTGTAATTGTGGCAATTTTTTTTCTTATGTATTTGGGTGTTATTCTTGTTGCAAGTTGATCTTTTTGAGATTAGGGTGTCATATTTCAACTTCTTCAACGTGGATATGCTCTGATCAGCAAATTGACCGTTTTTTCACATGGAAAACAACCAAAATACAACCTTGGGTATACCATAACACAGTTCCCATAACAATACGATGATGAAACTCACAGCCTTGAACCTTTTCCTCTGTTTGTGTGCTGAAAGACCATTTTTGTTTTTCTGCTTGGAATATGTTCATCATGATGGAAGCAGGAATGATTTCCAGTTATGATGTTCAGAAGAAAATTGATTTGTAAACGTTTCATTTTAGCATCTGCAATGAAATCTGTAGATGGGTCATCTTGTGGACATCTGGTAATATTTAAGCAATCAGTTGTAAAGCAGACATGGCTTATTGCACTGAATGGTGGTCGATATGCAAGGTATCTGCAATTTCCCCAACTCTAACTTATTTGTCAGTCTGAATAATTTCCTCCATTCTGTTCACTTGCTTGGATCACTGCTATTGATGGTACGCAAGGCTAATCAGCAGTCTAATTTGCTATCTTTTAAATGCTTGAACCACTTCTTGACATCACTTTCATGCATACAGATGTCCACCATCATCAACTGTCAAAATTTCCTGCAACCTCAATGCCTTCTTCCATGATAAATTTGATCACAGCATAACATGCTCACATCAGCCATATTGTTTCCCCACGCACGCGAAGCAAAAGGTGAGGTTAAGCAATTGGTTCACTTTTCTGCCTGTCCTTCTCTGTCTGTGTACAAACATCAGTTTATTTCCGAGAACAGAGGAACAACTTCATTTCAATTCAATGTGATATATTGAACACAAATCGAAACATAAAAACGAACCTGTAGTTCAGCAGTATTTTGGCTCTGGATTAGACCTGATCACACATGCACAGAGGGGAGTGAGAGAATTTTTAGCTCACCTGGAATGTAGTTCTGGGGAGCTTATGGGATGGTTCATCGTCCATCCATCCACAAACACTTGCAACTTCTTCTCTGAAACTACACAAACGATTTCGATTAAATTTGACCACATCCTTCAATGTATCAAAGCTTCTTCATGGCATTAAAAAATGGGTGGGTCTATTAGGCCATGAGCCAGACCCAGTAATTTTTGGCCACTGGTACCATCCGAGAGGAATAATGCTCATTGCAATTTTTGGCAGGGTATACATCTCTACAGTCAGAAACGATTGATAGCATTGCATTGGTGGTAGCCGTTTTTGTGTTATTAGCCGTTTAGTCACCCCATCCCAAGATAAACTTTTCTGAAACCGGCGTAAGACAGAAGAAGGCATTCTATTTAAAATTAATGGTTCTCTCTTATCGTAGGCTATATCTTCTTGAAAATTGTGAGGCACGTAGCTCATGTTATTTGCTTTTCAAAAACAGTTGTGAAAACTAGCCTTGCATTTAGTGTTTGCAATTACAGGCACTGATAGTCCAGTGCTGATGCATTGCAGAACATATGATTTTGTTTTCATAAAAAGTGGTTCAGAAGTTTTTTGCCCATACCCTAATTAATAGATACTGTGTTTAAATATGTGAATTTGAAGAAAATTTAATCATAAACTAAAATAACAAAATATATTTAAAGTTAGATGTACATTATAAATGTTATTGTTATTTTTGTTACCCCACCCCCCAAAACAAAAAATACTGCAAATCAAGGAAAATTTGTTACTTTTGGTTTTTCTTGCATACAGGCTACAAATACATTGATAAAAACATCTTAAATGATTTGAAGGTTCATGATTTTATGTATGATTTAAATGACCAAGTCCTGTTGGCCAAGGATGGAAGATGGAGAAGGAAGAAGGAGTTGAGCAGTTGGTCCTGCACTGGATGGATGGATGGTCAGCCAGCACCTGAGGCGGTCCTTGATTTATTGGCCTGCAATTGTAAAAGGAAGTGTTCACTACCAAAATGTGTGTGTTTGTCAAACGGACTGAAATGCACTGATATGTGCAGACTGCCAGACTGTGAGAACCAGGCATCCATCTTTGAGTCAGACAATGGGGAAAGTTTAGATGAGGATATTGAATAACTGGATAACGATTATGATTTTTAAGTTCATCTTGATCATTTTATATCACTTACAATCAGTGCATATGATCAGAGATGTCTTAGAAACTATAAAGGACCCGTCTTTGGTTCAAAAGACAATATGTTTATCAGCAACACATTGGGTCTAGGTAATGGCCTTGTTAGTGTGGAATACCACATTTATGTTTCTATTGTGTAATATTATTCCCTACAACAAAAGATTGTGTTTCATTTTCACCTTTGACTCATTCATCAGATTGCACATGATTAGCCATCCTGCTACTGTCTTATTGGTTTATATTGTGTAATATGGGTGTTTGATACCTTCATCTGTGCATTATTGAGTATCTAAATCCCTGAAATTCTGTACTTTTTTTAGAATTTACAGGGAAAAAACATTAATCTTGTTCATGAACATGCTATCATTTACCTTTGATTCTTGGAAAGTATCCTTCAAAAATAACAGGGAAAATATCATGACATTGACCAAACTACATAAATCCGTCCAAATTAGGTATTTTTTCATTTGGGGGGTAGGGTAACATTGTCTGCTATACTGATCTTATATACAACATACAAAAAAGAAACTTGAGTTTTTGGATTTCTTAATAAATTTTGCAAAACACCCATGTAATTATATTATTCCAGAACTTTTATTTACTTTCCACAGTAAATGATAGACAAATACTTTTCTAAAGGCGGTATGATTTATCACACAGGGAATAGATACTGATATGTAAGTGTCACCAATGACATACCTTTCAACCTCAGCATGTTTATATTAGCACTTTTTGTTGAGAAGCAAATTATCCTAGCAAAAGGTGAGACAAATTTAAATGTTAATGTTTGACTGATAAAAAAAATGGTGTTAAGTTGAAGTAGGATGTCTTATCTTGTACTGGCCATTTTGCACAAAAGCTTATTTAAGGGTAGGCATATAAACAGGGTGATAACACACAAAAAGCTACCACCGATGCAATGCTATCACATATTTTCGAACTCGAGGGTTGTATACCTTTCCAAAAATCACTATAAGAATATTCTCCCCAGATGGTACCGACCAACCCCACTGGCTCATGGACTATATGGGGGTTACCCCCCCCCCCCCAAAAAAATTGGTATTTGCTTCCTTCTCAGAAACTACACATGCAATTCCGATAAAACATGATCACAACCTTAATCACCCGTAATCTATCAAAGTTTGTTCACACCATTAAAAAAGTTGCGGTCTAAGGTTTACGGGGGAGTTGCTCTCCAAAATAGGTATTTGCTTTTTTCTCAGAAACTACTTCTTCTCAGAAACTTCTTCTCTTCTGATGAAATTTGACGACAACCTTCACCCATTATGTGCCAGAGGGATTATAGGGGTGCTTGCCCCCCCCCCCAATAGGTATTTTCTCTCTTCTTAGAAACTACAAACACAATTTTGATGAAACTTGACCACAACCTTTATAACCCATGATGTACCAAAGTTTGTTCACTGCATTAAAAATAAATCCATTGGTACTTACTTTCTTCTCCGTTAAATATTTTTGTGGGTCATCCACACCTACGAGTAGTTCCCTGGTTTTGTTATCTAGCCACCACCAGGTGAGTGCCCAGGAGTATTGCCCCTGTTTTTACTCTGTCTGCCCAAACAAAATTGAAAATCATTCCAAACAGAAAACGAACTGTTTTTAAGGATGTTATAAAGGACACGAACAACAGGCATGAAGTAATAATGAATATAACGTGTTAAAATAAGTGGTGTATAAGATCAACAGTGGTAAACCTCCTAAAATATTTTTCTCTATAACCTTTAAAATCTTCATCTCATTTCAATTGAATTATATACTTGACACTGCAGAACACAAATTACGGCATTTTATGTGACCACGACCAATCAAATTTGCCGTTTGCTCACCCCTCCCTTGTCCTCGTTTCTCAAGACTGCATGGGGTAAGGTGTTCTCTGATCTCTCTCGTTTGTGATGTGTCCATTTCTTCCCTGTTGACTACGAATGACAATGACGTGATGCTGTATATCCAGCACACTGAAAAGCAAATGCTGAGTTAATGCATGCTTTATGCAGATGTTTTTGAACATTATAGACTTTGAGAACGACTTAATTCATGCTTCTTACCAACTTAAGATATCAACATTATATTTTCAAATTGCTGAGTGATTTTAATCCCATGATGCTTTGATGCTTTCATAACATTCCATATGCATTCAATCTACTGCTACGACAGGAAGGTGCAGAGAGAGGTAACATACTTAACCTTGAGCTGTCTAGCCTGGATTTGATTCTCAGCCCTGACTATAAATTGTTAAATTGGTGTCTCACAGGTAGAACATTCACTCACAAAGTGCATTGCACATCAGATGGATGTTAATCTGGGGACCCATCTACTAGCATTAGTTGGTGGACGTTAAAGAACCCACAGTGGCTTTTGAGAAGAATTGTTGATCTAAATGTAATTGTAGTACTTGTCAAAAGATGAACTCTTACAAAATATACACAATGGGAACATTTACCTATTAAAAACATGAGAGAAATAATTCAGAATGTCAGAATTACATTTACAGATAGCCACTTGTGTTTTCTTTGAAATATTGCGAGTTCCATAATGTAGGGTCCAATGCTTTTGGTGTCATAAGAATTACATTTTAACTTGATAAATTTTTATTATGCATTGTAGCCATAGATCAAAAGCATGATTGGATAGTTCAAAGGAAATAATGCTACTAACTAACTTTCCTGTGGTTTCAGTGATAAACAGGATGATGATTTACATGTTCTGCAATCTGAATCTGGTCATGCAATTTTGCAGTTGCAGGAACCCGGTGGACTTTCTGCAGATATCTAGTGGATTGGTAATCTCTGAAATGCAGTGTCACTGAACTTTCAACTTCATTGCTCCAAAGAGCTGACCTTGAGCTGAATGGGAAACGTGATGTAAGCCGAGCCACGCTACGCTCAGTGTATGGACATGGACCATCTCCCTGGCAACCGTGAAATCCAGTAATGTTAATGTTATGAGCAGTGGTTGGAATTTGATGAAGGTACTAACACACAATGGCCTCCGATTGAAAAAGACACCGTGGAATAATAAATATACACCAGCAAATGCTGACAGATTGGACTATGGCTTAATGTCCCATCCAATGGAGGGCACACTTGATAATGAAATTTCCTGCCCTCAAAGCACCATGAGTCTCCACAGTATATAGTCAGGATAGGGCATCAAATACTGGCTGTTCAGCTCAAAGGCATGTAGGCTACCTCTGATTGATGCTGTTAACCCAGCTGGTAAATTGGAATGATGGAGCAACTTTGTGAGTAAGAGTTACAGGGTCATGAGTACTTCAGTGCTGAGGTCTGGGGTGTGTTTTATGAGTTTGCGATGAGAAAATACTGGAAGGAATTACCTGCTGATTTATTGCGACACATTTGCAAATCATTGCTCACAATGAACACATTAAAATGTGACAACCAAAATTTAAACTTCTTTAAATATGGAAGTTGAAGCTAATTGACAAGCTAAACAACAGATGGTGGCAGAATGACGGATTGGTTCGAGGGGTATCTAGAAGGGAATGGGTGGATAAACAAAACTAAACATACACACATTACAGTGTGAGAATGGGAGTGGCATGAAGCAAAAGGGGTTAGGGAGGAAAAGAGAAATAGGAGTTTGAGAATAGCATAAGACAATAGACCTCCACTCATTTGTTCCTCTCTTTTTCTCGCCTTTGGAACCAACTTCCCTGTTCTGTTCAGTCTCATTCTTCCCTCCAAGTCTTCAAATCAGCTGTTCACCACTACCTAAGGGCATCCCCATCCATCCTCATGATCTCTTCTACCCCAAATGACCCCATTCCCAAGAGCTCCTTTTTTTGTACGCATCGTCAAGGCTCGTATAAGAGATAACATACAGAACATATAACAAGGGGAGTAGATGAGAGGGATGGAAGCAGAAAACAGTGGGGAACAGAGACAATAGGAGATCTGTGGAAGAGAGAGAGATGGGGTGGGGTACACAAGATGGACAATACATGGACTTTCAGGAAGGAAAGCAGGGAATTTGAAGGAGATGGGTTTGGGGTGGATAATGGGGGTAGAAAAGATCATGGTTTTGAATTGGGGAAGATATGAGATGGTGGTAAACAGCTGTTTTGAAGATCAGGAGTGAGGAGTGGGATTGAAGAGAGTTTGTGAGTTTGTTCCAGAGGTGGGAAACAAGAGGAATGAAAGAGTGAAGGTGAGCAGGGATTCTTAATTTTGGCAGTTTCACCAGAAGGGGGGTTTTGGCGGACCTTGAATGCCCTGGAGAAATATAGGGGGGACAGATCACAGACAGAGCAGGGGCGCAAGGCCAGAGAGGAGACAGGAGAAGACAGAAAAAATACCCTTTTCTCGTTATTGCGATTTATTTTTTATATTTCAACCCCCAACCCCCTCTGTTGTTGTTGGTTTGTTCCTTTTCTGTTTCATCCCCGCTTTCCCCGTCCTTCTCTTTACTGTGTCTCATTCAGCTTGTTCTCACCCTCCCCTTGATCTCACTCTCACTTTTACTCTGCTGTTGGTCTTTCCCTCTTTTCATTTTGTTTCCATCCATTCTGCTTTAGCACTTCATGTATATCCAAAAAAACAAACCACAGACATACGTAGTTGTTTAATATGGAAATCTAGGCTCGTGGGGGAGCCAAAGCCAGGCAAGCATGTTTACAGACTGACAGGGGCTGGGAGGGGGATAGTGATGATAGTGAAGAGCAAGAGATTCTATGGGAGATGTCATGCTGTGAGGGGAGGCAAAAATCTTGAAAGAGTGGAGGGCATGAGGCATGAGACAACATAAACAGGGACTCTGTTCCTCAAGGAAGAGCATAGCGTGATGAAGGTGAGTGTTCAGGTTGGAATTAGGGAGGGTAATCAGGTGTAGGGTTCTGGAGGAATGTGTCTAAGAACTGGGTAGACTTGGGTGGATGGTGGGACAAGATGGTAGGAAGAGTGAGGCCAGAAGTGAGCCAGTTAATAAAAAGATTGTCCACCAACCTACCCACGGCATGTAAGAAGCAGACCTGGGAGCCAGTCACCTGCTGAGAGATATCAATAGTTCAAATATCCTTGGACTTGACTTTTCAGGGGAGGAAGACTGGGAAGCAGTTGCACCAGCCCAAATTGGGGATCCATGTTCCATTGCATTTCAGATGAAGGCCTTGCACAACATAATGAGCTGTGTATGCCTCAAAATGGATGTTACTTTGTGGAGAATAGCACAGATGCCAACCCTCCCGATTTCATCGGGAGGCTTCCGAAAATTCACCCAAGCTCCCGCCCTTACGATCACTATCCTTATCCTCCCGAAATTTTGACATTTTTGCACTGTTCACTAATCAGAATGTACTAGTATGAGAATTGATTGAAAAGCATCGTCTGCTACGTATAGCATGTGGTAACTCCATAACGTTTGCTGCTACCAAATTGTACGTAAAAAATTGCAAATTCAAATGAGGAGCAGCGAAACATTGGGTCTGGATCTCGCTTATGCGATCATGCACTGAGATTTAGTGCATGCGGTATGTGTGCAATACAGTGCATGCGGTATGTATTCACAGTGTATATGCATGCGATACGCTCACTGCATGCAGCTGGGCCCCGGACCAGCCCGGCGGTCGCGACCACCGTGCGGTGTTTAACAGCCGCTAGAGTTCTACGAGTCGCGCTGCAGCTGTGGAACATCGACTTCGAAGTTACCGATGCTTCACGCCCTCGATGTTGATTACGAAATGGCAGAAAAGAAGCTTACGAAGACCAAGAAATGGTCTCAGAAGTACAAGACCGAATACAGTCTCCAATACCCGTGTATTCGAAAGTCTGAAAGAGGAATTCATCATGCGTATTGTACAGTATGCAGCGTTGATATTTCAGTTGAGCACGGAGGTCACGATGATATTCGGAAGCACGTTGGAAGCAAACGGCACACAGACATTGCAAAGGAGAGATCTTCGAGCACGAGTACCGGTACACTTCTGAATTATTTCACCAAACAAGGGACAAGCGAGGAAGAGGATGTTATCCGAGCGGAACTTCTCTTTAGTGGATTTATTGTGGAACATAACTTGCCCATATCAGTCTCAGATCATGCTGGACCTCTATTTCAAAAGATGTTTCCAGATTCAAAAGTTGCTTCAAAGTATGGATGTGCAAGAACAAAAACTTCAGCAATAATTGGTGAGTTGTCAAATGTTACTGCTTCATCTATTGCCGATATTGCTAGACTAGCTCCATTTAGCCTAGCTACAGACGGTAGCAATGACAGTGGTGAGGCCCAGCTATATCCTGTCCTGATTTCGTACTATGACAACAGTGCTGGGATTGTGAAGCAAGGTTTGCTAAGTTTGCCTGCGTGCAAACAAGATTCCACTGCAGAAAACATTTTCAAACTGCTTGATCATGAGTTCAGTGACAGGAAAATTCCGTGGGGAAATTGTATTTCCTTTTGTGCTGATAATGCCTCTGTCATGGTGGGCAAGCACAAAGGAGTCGCTGCTTATATCCACAAACAAAATCCAGAGTGCTACATCATGGGATGCCCTTGCCATATGATGCACAATACGGCCAAGAAGGCGGCTCAGGCCTTACCCATTGAATTAGATGACTTTCTCATCGATATTTACTACTACTTGGACAAAAGTAGTAAACGCGTCAAAGGAGTGAAAGCACTGCAAGAACTCTGTGATGCCCCGACACACAAGATTCTGAAGCATGTCGCAACAAGGTGGCTGTCCCTTGGTCAGTGCCTAGACAGGCTGATTGAACAGTGGGAGCCACTTCGCCTCTTCTTCAAAGAAGAAGTATGAAGAAAAATGCAACCAACTGTAGCCAAGACTCTAACAACGAGCAAGAAGGACGGCACTGTATCTACTGCCAGTACTGGCACTGCAGGATCAAGCACTAGTGGAGCAGCATTCACCACTACCACTGCAGTATCTGCTGCGAAGAAGACAGCAGGGACAGCACCAAAACCAATGCTGAGAGCAGGTAGCATCACCTGCCCTTCATCACGTTCATCTACAAAGCAGATCCCTTCAGAGTCGAGAAAGACTGTGATAGTCCCATCTACAGGCAAAGAAGGACCCAAGTTAAGTTCTGCTTTTGCCAAATCACTTGATAGAAGCTCAGCAAAACCTTCGAATCAGAGGTCTTCTTCCTTGGCTGCACCTACCTCAAGCTCTCTCCTCAAACGTAAAATTGGATCTGGTACTACGAGTCTGACCTCTTCTGCTGGCAGTAAACGCAAGTGTGATCGCCCTGCGGCTAAGTGTACTACCAGTTCTACAACTAAAAGCGCATCTTCCTCAAACACTGTGCAGGAATCTAGAGAAAAACGTGTCAACAGGATGTTCTTGTCTCCACAAACAAAACTATATTGTTTCTTCCTTCGATATGCTAACAAGCTTTTTGAGAAGGGGAATCTTCTGCTCCAAAGAGACGAACCCTGTATTCATCTCCTGCACGGAGAATTGAATGGTCTTCTGAAAGATATCTTCGTACGGTTTTTGAAACCATCGCTGTCATCGGTTGCTCTGGTAAATGTACCCTTCTCTGACAGAAATCATCAGAAGAATGATGAGGACCTCATGATTGGGAACGATGCCAAACTGTATATAAGGGAACAAAGGAGTCTCAAGAAATCCACCTTCACTCTGAGTGAGTCAGACATCCAAGGTTTCTTCAGTGCAGTTCGCTCATATTATGTGAAAGCTTGCAATTGCATCTTCAAAACCTGGCCGCTAGATGATGAATTAGCCAAGCATGCTCAGGTGCTGGATGTTAAGCTACACCAAGAAGTGGGGTTTGACTGTGTGGAGTTTTTCATCAAGAAATTCCCCTGTCTGTTCAGTGGCGGTGATAGTGACATAGACAGTCTTGAGAGTGAATTCGCTCACTACCAGGCAGACGCCTCCATAGCTACAATTGCTACTGAGACAGTGAGAGTAGATGAGCAGTGGCATCGGATTTCACAGCTCACAGATCCCTGCACTGGTGCCAAGAAGTATCCTAATTTGAGCAAAGTGATGAAGGGAATCTTGATCATTCCTCATTCGAACGCATCATGTGAGCGGGCACTCAGTCTTGTACGGAAGAATCATACTGAATTTCGTCCCAATTTGAGTGTCAAAACCCTGGAAGCTCTCTTAATTGAAAAACTAGCTCATAGCACCCCTTGCTACCAGAGAGAATACAGCAAAGACACAATCAGAAGGGCTAAAAGAGCCACACAGCTGTCACTCAGCAAAGCTGCCATGGAAAAAGCAAGCAGCAGTAGTACCAGCCAGTAAGGTAAGAAAAATATTGCTTCTTTTGTGCTTTTTGTTAATCTTTGATTGTCCCCTAACTTACTAATATTAACATACATGTAACATTAAAAAGTGCACAATTTTCCCCTTTTTTTGTTCAAAAAGTGGGAATTCTTAACATGTTAAATGCTCCAAAATAGGGCTCAGAGGGCACTAGAGAGCGTCTAGAACCCCAGAGCTTCCAGGGCCCTAAGGCGGGCCCTGGACCCCGCCGCAAGGGTCGAGCACTCCGCGCTCGAGATGTGCGCTTCGCGCACATTATTTGGTGTCGGTTGCAAATCCTCCCTAATTCTGATTTCCAAAAGTTGGCATGTCTGGAATAGCAAGACAACAAATGGCCTCCGTGGCCCAAATACATGATCTGGTCCTCTCCCACCATAGGAGAATTGGAGGATCACGCACGCACGCACGCACGCACGCACGCACACACACATTGCCTTTTATTTGTATAGATATTTTCTCTGGAACTGCTTAATCAATTGATATGAAACTTCACAACTATTATCTCATAGTGATACGGAATAAATGTTTTCAATTTCAACTTAATCGAATACATGGTATGGCAGCCAAAATTATTTTATTTTTTTGATGTGGGTTCTTTTTGATTTTTTTATTCATTAATTTTTTTTGGAAAAGACTTATTTGGCTGTGCCTGGATGGCTTTGAGAGTAGAGGAGTAGCAGCTGAAATGCAAATCCTATTCAGGTTCCTCCTGATGACTTCATCTTTGCTTTTTGCTTGTTCGGGTTCCTTCTGATTACTTCAATGCAGGACTGTACCTATTTGGTCTTCCATTTGATTTGAATTGAATTTATTTTAATCTCATTCTAAATTCAATTGAATAGTAATGCAAAACATCATGGGTCAGGGTCAGGTGTCCAATGAAAGCGGGGTTGCATCAAAGGGGGACATCTTGGTACCCGGTCATCACTGCCAGAAGTTATAAAGTGGTAGTTCTAATTATGTCTCTTATTAATTACATAACACACCAGTACACAAACGCCATACAAAATATACCACATAAAACTACACAAACGCCACACAAAACAGGTTTTGACGAGGGTCTGAAATCTCTGATTGCTCTTTCTAGTTCATTTTGTTATATTTTCATCCCTGTCTGCAGTTTGGATTTTCATCGAAATTTGTTCATGATAAATCATACCTTGTTGTCGTTATTGTTGAATTCATTTTTTCATACAGCTTCGGCCTTCTCCAATAGCCGGACCTTAATCGCTTCAGTTTTGAGGTTGTTTTCTCATCCTGCTTCTCTTTTCCTTTTTTTTTCTTCCAAAATTGTCCTCTCTGCCTTTTCAATGCTGTCCTTTTCACCCCCACTTAAAAAAAAATTTCACTCCGATACAATCTTGTTCTGCTTTTTTTTCTATACTTCCTGTACATTTCTCCTTTGCCTCTATCATTTCGTCAATACCTTCATTGAAGAAAACACTGCTTTCTTCTTCCTTTAAAAGCTCTCATCCTGCCCCTCTCTGCTTCCCCCTCATCCTGCCCCCTGTTCCACCATTCTCAGCTTGCCCCTTGTCCCACTCCTCCCAAATCCCCCCCATCTCTCCCCCCCTCTCATCTCCCCCCAATCCTCCCTTCTGGAATTAGTGATGACTAACTTTCCCTCAAATGTCTCGTACTCTTCCTCTGCTCTAATTGGTTCATATGATCATATGCTTGTGAGATTCAACATCTCTCTCTCACTCACTCACTCACTCACTCACTCACTCACTCACTCTCATTCTCATCCCATGTTGTCTTCGATTATCCTACTCTTCTTCCTACCCATGATACGCTGAATCCTGTGGTGAGGCAGTAGCTCTGAAACAACTTGCCTTCTCTTTCTCCTCAAATGCAAATCCAAACGATGTCAATCGCAATGGATTCCAAAAAGTCCACAACAAATGTGTCTCCACTCTCAAGATAGCCAAAAAAACAACATCTGTCCAACCTCAAGAATGTACTTTCAAGCTTGTCTCACTCTTCTAAAACCTGGTGGTGCCATGTTAAAATCTGTCTCCGTCTCCTCTTCCATCCCTTAAAAAAGCACTACAACCAACTCCATTCATGAGAAGGCCGAATGCCTCAATTCTGTGTTTACTTCCAAATCTTACATCCCCAACCCCTCACTCTTGGGACCCTTCCTTCCCTCTCAAAGTCAACTGCTCCTGGACTCTGTGTCTTTTGCACCTGAGAAGATGGAGAAAATTATTTCAGCCCTCATCTCTGACTGCTACTGCATCAGCTCATGTGTCCTTAAAAATCTGCTCTGCTGCTCCCTTGGATTTCTCTGCCCTTTTCACCCTATCATTTGCGTTCAGTCATCTTCAATCTGCTTGGAAATCAGCCAACATCACCGCATTACATAAAACTCATCCATTCACATTTCCAGTTTTCCTCCTGGAGTTTCCTTCCGTATCCATCTTGTCCACCCCATGCATCCTCTCTCCTGCCCACATTCCTCCCCACACCCATTGTTTGTCCAAGTCTCCATCTATCTTGTTCTTCAACTCCACTGTCGGTGTCCTCCAACGCCCACACCCCTCACTACTGTTCCTTTTGTCCTGTTGCATTCTTATCTGATCAGTGTACTCGCTTTTCCACGAGCTTTGACTACGAACACAAAATCTTTCTCTCCCACTTTCACCCAAATAATAAATTTGATTTTGTTTATAATAATTTTTTTATGCAGGACAATTAAACTTGCTTGTCTAAATATCCTTCATCCTTAAAATTTGGTTTTATGAAGCTCAGATATTCCACAACCTAAACTTAAAATCTATGTGTTGACTACTTAAAATATTGCTGACACAAAGTACAATACTATTGACTCGTTATTAAAATAGTTTATATCATTTAGCTGCTGAGAAAATAAACTGAGATATCTCGCATGTTACAAGTTCTAAGACAAAAGTTATTCAAAGTTCAGGTTTGCATTAAAATTTCCCATTGAATAAAGATCGGTATCAGTTTGAAACATGTTCATGAAAACTGCTATTAACACTAAAGGTGTGTTGACATTGAAAGATTACTTTTTATTTGGTTCTGGATGTGAGATAAAGCACACCTTCCCTCTCGGGACTCCATTTAAGATATAATTTATGAGGTCCATTGCTTTTCCAAAAAGATAGTGGCCCTGTGCTTAGTCTGTTACAATTTACTGAAATAGAGAGCACATGTCACTACTTGTGTTGATAGTAATTATCTTATGATTGAGAATTGGGGGGTCGGGAACAGTGGCCGACTTTCCACTAGTTGTCCGGTTTTGACCAACCTTTTAAATTAGTTTTTATTTTCCTTTTCATCTTAAAATTTCTTTGTGGAAGGACTGTGAAATACATTGTTGCCATGTATTTATTATCTACATTAGCGGGGTGCACGGGGGTTTGGCTCGTTCATGATGTTTCCGGACGGGACGTGGGGTAAATTGAGGTTGGGGTGATTGCGTATGCACGAATCACTAAAATGTAGGTAGTGCACAAAAAAGTGGAAACACCAATGTAAAGTCACTTATAACAGGGTGTTGGGCAAAGCCCACCAGACAGGAGGAAGGCTGCGGAAAAGCAGGAAGGGTAGGATGAATGAAAACACGGGACTAACAGGACAAAAAGTACAATGTAAACAAATAGACGAGATGGGGAAAAGAAAAGAAAAACCCACAGAACAAATACAACAGGCTCGCAAGCAGCTTGAGGCAGGACCTCGAGGAGAGCCCTGGCTCCATTTGCAGCCATGCTCACCATAATTATCAGCAATCAAGCCTGTGCAGCATTTCTATACTTGACCCTAAGCATGCTGTGATGTGTTTACTAAATTAACACTTGGGCCACACCTGTGTGGAAGCCATTGCTTGGTGTCCCTCATTCACCCAGCTGTTTCCATTTTTTTTGTCCATATATATATATATATATATATATATATATATATATATATATATATATATATATATATATATATATATATATATATATATATATATATATATATATATATATATATATATAGAAAGAGAGAAGAGAGAAGAGGAGAGAAGCCATATATTGCATCCAGAGAATTGCTAAATTTTTGAATGATTGCTGTACTTTGTTTATATCTAATAATTACATCACTATAATCAGTTTAATCCAACTATACATATAAATACATTTATAATTGACTTTATTTAAGGTTCAGTCAGGAATTTGTTGTTCATGGTGTCGGTGATAGCTCACCTACTTCTTCGCGAAGTACACCCTGGGGTCTTCAACGCACACCAAGTAATGCCAGCAGACAGGACGCCCGGTTTTACATGCATCCGAGGGACGGTGTAAACATATTGATTAATTGCCTTTATCGCCGAGCTGGGCCGAGATTCAAACCCAGGGTAGATGGCTTACAGGTGAGTGTGCATACCTCTTAGAGTGTAGGATATCCTGCGTGCCATGCGTGAGGTTGTTAAATTCTATATTTATGAAAGAAAAATTTTTTTTGCAACATAAAAGTTTTCTTCAATGTAATTGTGAACTGATCTAGTTCTCTGCTCTGTTATTTCAAAATAACACTTTCTGTTAGGCCTCTGTTTTAATTGTAGGATATGCTTTTGCAGTGTGGTACCTATTCTACCTTTGCTACTTTATTTTTGAATTACTTAAGGGTTTCCTTTTCATATTTTGCACTCTTTTATATTCTTGGTGTCTCTCAAGCATCCAGTGATTTTTTTTTTGCACAAGCTTTGTACTCACACTTATTTTGTCCTGCTGATGAAGCCTTGAAACACAAATAGTGCTGTGCAGTGCAGGTGCATGGAGAAACTTGTGGAATTCCTTTAAGCATTGCACTCTGTCATTTTTACCTCCGCCGCTGAAGGTGAATGAGGTTATGTTTTCACCCCTCTGTTTGTCTGGTACTTGGCGAAAATATTTGACATTTTTTTTTGCCAAGTACGTTGGTCTGTATCGTTTGTCTGTTGTGTCGCTGAAATAGGTGACCCTTATTGTCAGTAATTCTGTCTGTTTGTTTGTTTGGATGTTTGTTCGTTTGTCATCAGCATAATTGGTAGTGAACGTGGGCGGATTTTGACCAAACTCGGGTGGTAGGTACATCTTATGAGCTCGTGCTTTGGAAATTGTGATGGTTGCTAGGGACGCTTTGGTTCCCTTGCACGAATCGAAAAACCTTCAAATTCGGTACCGTTCACGCGAAATCAATTCCGAAAGCCATTATCCCACGTCGGGTTATGAAATTTGGCACGAATGATCTACAGGTGATGCTCTATCAAATATATTCCGGTTTTTGTGATGTATGGAATACTTTACCCGCAGCACCCCCTACAATTAGGGTATGCGCGAAAATTGGCGAAAATTGAGGGCCCCCGAGCGACCAGGTGAATGCATCGATACGAATGAAACTTTGCAGGTTCATGGTACTCAATGAGTACTACAACTTTGCCTCAGGACATATTGACCAATTTCGCTTAAATAGGTCAGGGGTCAAAGGTCAATTAGTGCAAAAATCGATAATATGTGAGAGCTGGAGGTGCCTTCGCGCCAAATGCTACTCCTCCAAGGGTTATGGTCGGATGGTCATGAAAATTCACACGAATCGTCTGGAATACATTGTACACAAACAATCGAGCCGGATTTTCGATTTAGATCTTTGTTCACCCACAGTACCCCCTCGAACTTTGGGGATTTCCGATTTCAAACTGCATTTTCGGTACTTTTCATTCAAATGGATACCGAGTAGTTATCAGTAGATGGAACTGGATGAGATTTGATCTGCATAATCTTAAGGTGATTCCCTATCTGCTATATGACATCCATTTTGCTCTATATCTTATAGTTTCCATGCTCGGCGACCCATCACCGCCGACCGGCTTGTTTGTTTGTTTGTTTGTCACACGATTTTTGGCCACAATTTTCAAGCAATCATTTTGAAATGTTTTATGTGTGTAGGTGACCGGCCAAGGACTGCAACACTAAGTTTTGGTGAAGATCCGAATCCAGATCCGTATCTGAGAAATTTTAAAGTGATCCTTCACCATTGAGAGATGGGGCCAAAAACGATATATAGCACGATATCTCAGAAGGTTATGGATGGATTCACACGAAACTTGGTGGACAGGTTGAGAGTCCCACCAGCAAGAAATGATTAAATTTTGGTGAAGATCCGAATCTAGATCTGGATACAATAATTATTCAATTTTAAAAACTGATTCCTCATCATTGAGAGATGGGGCTAAAAACGACATTGCATGATATCTCAAAAAGTTGAGGACGGATTCGGAAGAAACTTTGTGGTCAGGTTGGGTGTGTGAAAAGGACTAATTGATTCGATTTTGGTGAAGATCTGGATTCGATAATTTTTCAGGTGATTCCTCACCATTGAGATGGGCCCAAAAACGACACAGCATGTTATCTATAAAAGTTGTGGACGACTTGTGACAAAATGAGGTGGAAGAGACGGCGAGGTGACAAGAACAAGCCGATTCGATTTCGGTTAAGATCCTAATCGGATCCGACTGATCAGTGGCATACAAAATGTAAACTATTCAGCATGGCAGAGGTATGTTCTCTATGGAGTGCCATTCCGTTTCGCCAAGTTGTCACACTATGAGTGATTTTTAATTTGTTTGTCTGTCTGCCTACCTGTGTGCAGGATATCTTCCAAAGTTGTGGATGCATCCGGATGAAATTTGGTGGGCAGGTTGGGTGTGTGACAATGACGAACTGATTCGATTTTGGTGAATATCCTGATCCGGATACTCGAATTTTGAAAGTGATTCTTTCACCATTGAGAGAGAGGGCTAAACTAATATATAGCTTGATATCTCCAAAAGTTATTGATGGATTTGGATGAAACTTGGTGGACAGGTTGGAAGTGTGACAACGACGAATTGATTCAATTTTGGTGAAGATCCGAATCCGGATCTGGATACGAGTATTATTTAATTCTTAAAGTGTTTCTTCATCATTGAGAGATCGGACCAAAAACGATATAGTACTGTGTAGCATGGTATTTCAAAAAATGTATTGGGCCCGATATGTTCTCGTGGATCAGGCATTACGTGGTGGAGGTATGCGCTCGACCCAATGCCCTTCTAGTATTACCTGTTTGTGCTTCAAGTAGCTGATGGTGTTACTCTGTGGAGGTCTTTTCAACTGCTCTTTCTTTCACATCACTCCTTGGCTTACCTTCATTTTCTTCAACTCCCACCACAACCATCCTTTTGCAGTCCTTTCTCTTCATCCTTGGAGTGGCTGCTGTGTCACTGGCCCTGAATCTGCTGCTGCTCTTTGTGCACTATACTCGCCTCTGCTGTTGCCAACGTGGTGGGAATGGCAATGTAAAGAGGAGTAGTGTTTGCTGCAGCACATGGTGTGTTGTCCTAGCTACGCTTCTTTGCAGGTATGATGCTCGGGTCAGAGCTTGGTTATATTTTCTTGTGTAGCTCTGTTGTTATGTACTCTATATCATAAGGGGTAATTTAGATAATGCATAGGAAGCATGTAAATATAATGCATTTTTTGTGGTTTCTTCAATGAAAAAAAACTCTGTGCTTATCATTCTATGACCTGTGCTGCTGCCATCTGAAGACAGCAGAGTGGACATTGATATACTGACCTCTAAACTCTGTTCCTGGTATTATTTACCTGGTATCAAAGGAACCACATCTAAATAAAAACTGTCACATGGTGTATGCTAAACAGGAGTCCCTTTAATGTGGATTAATTACATCATCCTCCTGAGATGATTCTATACCAGCTCTCATCTTGCATTATTTAATGTATGTTAAAAATGTTACATTGCATTTTGTAAACAATAGCCCTTTGCACTTGTATGCTTTATTACATGTTGCTTATGGGAGTCAATATATGGCTCGCAACCTTTTTTCATGCGAACATTTCCTCGTACTGTATCGAGCTAATGCACTAGTCCCTTGAGGTTCCACTAATTGGTGAGCTTCCGCATGGAATGGATATCAGGTGAGATTTCTTTTTATAGATCAAGTCATGTTTTAAGTTAAAAAAAAAACAAAAAATCATTGTAATTGTGGATAAAATCAACATATGCAATGGCTGTCATTCAGATCTGCAAAGAACAAAAACTGTTGTTACTGCAGGTATAGTCAAAATACAAGTCTTCAATGTCATCTGGGGTATTTAAACTGCCACCATGCCAGTGGACTGTATGTCGGTTATGCAAGAACCAGCCATAGCATTTCAGCTCAGACCTTGTGCAACTCTGTTGATCTGACCCACTCTGGAAACGTCACAACCTCAAGGTTACTGCAACTTGTACGTCATCCCTCCTGGACCTGGTAATTACTAACCTTTCCATCCAAACTCTGCTGTTCTTCCTCTGCCCAGTTCGATGATTACCTCCGCCACCGAAGGTGGACGAAGATTGTTTTCAGCCCTGTCTGTCTGTCTGTGAACAGGATATCTCAAAAAGTTGTGGACCGATTCAGAGGAAATTTGGTGGACATGTTTGGTGTGTGACGAGGCCAAATGTGTTTCGTTTTGGTGAAGATTAGAATCCGGATCCGGATACGATCATTTTTCAAGTGATTCTTCACCATTGAGAGAAGGGGCCAAAAACTATGCATAGAAGGATATCTCAAAATGTGGATGAGTTATGACAAAACTAGGTGGATGAGTTGGTTAGGTGACAAGAATAAGCCGATTCGATTTTGGTTTCGGTCCGGATTCAGATCCAACCTACCAGTGGACACAAAATCTAAACTGTTTAGCCTGGCGGACGTATGCGCTCTACCAAGTGCTGTTCGAGTTTGATTATGTTCTTCTCAAGGACCACATCTCTCTGGCTATTGTAATGGAGCAACCTCAACACCACAGAACATAGGTGTTCAAATGGGCCATCTGGCAGGAAATACAATCTGCCCTTTTGTAAAAGGATTCGGCTGCCATCTCGACAGCATCTGATATTGATTATGCATGGGAATACTTTAACATAAGCCAATTTTCTAGGCTGAGGTCCCCAACCAGTCTTTTCTTCCAAGTCATGATGGCACCTTGTCAAGTCTGTCACGAGTGTATTCATTCTCTCTCTCTCTCTCTCTCTCTCTCTCTCTCTCTCTCTCTCTCTCTCTCTCTCTCTCTCTCTCTCTCTCTCTCTCTCTCTCTCTCTCTCTCTCTCTGTCTCTGTCTCTGTCTCTGTCTCTGTCTCTGTCTCTGTCTCTGTCTCTGTCTCTGTCTCTCTCTCTGTCTCTGTCTCTCTCTCTCTCTCTCTCTCTATCTCTCTATCTCTCTATCTCTCTATCTCTCTATCTCTCTATCTCTCTATCTCTCTATCTCTCTATCTCTCTATCTCTCTATCTCTCTATCTCTCTCTCCTCAAATGGCATCACCACAGACTCTGCTCGAGTGAAGGCAGAATGTGTAACTCTGTGGTTGCATCCAAATCTTGTGTTTTCAACCAACCCTGCTCTGTCCCCATTTTACCTCCTTAAATGCACTGTTTACTCGACTTTGTATCCTTCTGAAGTCATTGAGTGGAGAAAGTTCTGTCCGGCATGATTGACCCTGCTTCGGCGACAGGCCCAGATGACTTGTGTCCATTTCCTCAAATGCTGCTCTTGCCTCTTCTCTGTCGTGCCCTTTATCTTTTCATTTTTCTTTGGCCTCACTCCATCCACATGGAAGACAGCAAACATCACTCTTATCCACAAGAAGGGCTTATAAACAGATGCTCTCAAATACAGACTATTAAGCTTACTGTACTTCCAATTATAAGGAATGTTATGAAATCAATTATTGTTGGTTTCACCTTTTACAAACTGTCTAATCTCTGAGCACCTGCTTGGATTCCAGCCCTGTCACTAAACTCTGGACATGCTGCACCTGCTTTCTCACCAATGGTTGGAGGTCCTACATCTCAACCAATAAGGCAAGACTGTCTCCCTGGATATCTGAGGCATTCAACACAGTCTGCCTTCCTGCTCTGCTTGCTATGCTTGCTGCCTGTGGCATACAAGGCCACCTTCAGATTAGGAATTCTGACTCCCTCTACCTGCACAGTCAATGCATTGCTATCATTGGAGCCCTCTCTTCTCCTCTCTCTCAGTGGAGGCTACATTGTCACAAGATTATGTCTTTGGCTCAGTCTTGTTCCTCATCTACATAAATGACCTTTCCAATGCTCTCGAAAACTCTCTTTTCAATTCCAGATGGCTCCACATTGTCGTACAGTACCTTCATCCCATTTACAGGCATGCAGCAGTTATGTCACTTTTTGCTTCACTGGAATTCATTAGATGCTGTTCTGCTAAATGTAACAGGTTTTTGAATCCTACAAAATATCACCATCTCACCCTGTTGTTCTGGAAAAGTTGTCAAATGAACTCTTCCATGGCCAGTTACTGGAAGAGGGTCGGTCTAATAAACTTCTCGGCTTCATCATCAGCCATGACCTCTCCTGGGATAACCACAATGCAAAGCTGGCCTCCAAGGCCAGCTGTAGACTCGGCACTCTCTGGCATTCCAATTCATTATTTAAATAATCACAACTGCTGATAGTCTACAAGGCCTTCATTCCTGGCTCAATGAAATTCAGCTCTCTCCCCTCTGGGATGGATCACCAGCATCACAACCGTCGCTCCTGGAATCTGTGAAATTTAAAGCTCTCCACATTATTTTCATCTCCAGTAATGAGGCTGAAGCACGAAGCCTGTTGCTCTCGTACTCCAGACAGGTAAGTGGCACCTCTGTTGTTTATTTTTCCACTTCTCCTCCATTCTTGCTCGATGTGCTCTTTCAGGCCTTTAACTTCCAGTAACTCCTTCTTGGTCTACTCTCAAAGTGCAGGCCTACTGTAAACCATAACTCTTTCATCTTTTTTTTCCCCCACATGTGGAAATGCCTTCCACAGTCCGTTAAATGCTCTTTTCCTTTCGCTGCTTCAAGTAGGCAGTGTACTGACAAAAGAAAGTGAACTGACCCCTCACTCCCCCTCCCCTTCCACTTCTCTCTCCCACTCCTCTCCCTCAACCCCTCTCCCTCTCTTTTCTTCTCCTCTCTCTTTTTATCTCATGTCACCCCCTCCCTTATTCCTTCCCTCAATCTTTTATATCCTCATTAATTATAGCGAACCTAACCCATACTTGCAGGAGAATGTGTTCACTCCCCTCCTCTCTCTCCTCTTTTGTTGTTCATTCATTCCTTGCTCATTGTGTCCAACTGTTTGTTGCCCCACTCGGTTACCCTGTTACCCTGTGTCACCTCGTCATTACATAAGCCTCAATGCTGCATGAAAAGGGTCATCCCATCTTGATATTACATACATCATCATGATGTGATGATATTTACTTTGTAAAAATCATTCCAGTAGAAAGGTGATGAAATGAGGTAAGCTGTGACAAAACTCGATGTCGATACCAGTGAAATGTTGAGTGACAGTTTTTCCCTTTGTGCAATTTATTTTCTATTTCTCACCAAGCCTTATTCATCATGGCATTAGTCATTTGTCTACACACACACACACATCGGACTGAAATTGCAATTAGTTTTCAGTGTTGCTTGACCGGTGATTGAATTTTCATTGGCTCTGCCTCAAAACCAAATAATATGTATGCAATCATGCAACAGTACCACAAAATTATTAAAGCCCCAAAATAAACTTCAAATCATGACGTTCTCATTCCATCCTCTGAGCTGAATTCCCAGGTCTATTTATGCATGTACGAGTACTCTTCAAAATGGCTCTGGGAAAGAGAAATGCCAATGTAAGTTTTTGTCAATGTGTAATGTTTTTTTCAATGACCGTGCTTCCCCATTGTCTCGGGTTGCTCATCAGCAATTTTTTAATTTGTTTTTTAATTTGTTTATATTTTAATTCATGGATGTTGTCCAATTTATTTATTTTTCTGTGATTTGTCCCGGTGTGCCGGCTTCAATGTCCATCGGCATGCAAAATTTCATCCTTCTATGTCACTCGGAAGGTACTGATGGTTCATATCGGTGAGTGATTGAGTCAGTCAGTCAGTCAGTCAGTCCTTGGTTAGAAAGAGCTTTATATATTACATACTCGTGGGGTATGCTTACACATTGTAAGCAATAATGAACCGTGCTTTGTACATAGGTATGTAATACATAGCAGCAGATTCACCATGACCTCCCATTGTCATGAATCACTCACCTGCAGTGAGCCCAACAAAGCTGCACTTATTTTCAGATATTTTCATTTACTGATGCTTACCGAAGGTTCAGTGATTTTTTTTCCCGGTGCATCACCTTCGTTGTCCATTGGCAAATTTCACCTTTCGACATCAATTGGAAGGTACCAAACATTAATGTCAGTCAGTCATTCTGCGAGTCAGTGAGTGGTTCGAAATATATATATATATATATATATATATATATATATATATATATATATATATATATATATATATATATATATATATATATATATATATATATATATATATATATATTGCCGATAGAAAGTCTACACCCCCTTTCAAAATTTTCACCTTTTGTTGCCCTATAGCCTGGAATTAAATTACATTAAACCAGACTTTTTCCCCATTTATTTACACATCGTAACCCACAACTTCCAAGTGAAAAACAAATTCTACAAATTTCAGAAAATGAATTAAAAATCTAAAACTTGAATATCTTAGTTGGATGTGTCCACCACCCCCCCTCCCCCCCATAGAGAAGCAATTTGTAAATAAGGAAAAGAGCAATCAGAGATTTCAGACCCTTGCCAGGACTTGTTTTGTGTAGTTTTGTGTGGTGTATTTTTGTGGTGTTTGTGTACTGCTGTGTTAGGTAATTAAAAAGAGGTATAATTATAACTGCTGGCAGTGATGACCGGGTACCAAGACGTCCCGCTTTGATGCAACCTCGCTTTGATCGGACACCTCACCCTGACCCATGACGTTTTAAATTATTAATCAATTGAATTTAGAATGGGATTAAAATAAATTCAATTCAAATCAAATGGAAGACCAAATAGGTACAGTCCTGCATTGGAGCAATCAGAAGGAACCCAAACAAGCAAAAAGAAAAGATGAAGTCATCAGGAGGAACCTGGATATGAATCCCATTTCAGCTATGACTCCTCTACCATCAAACCCATCCAGGCACAGCCAAGTGAGCCTTATTCAAAATTAAAAATTAAAAAAGAAACCAGATCAAAAAATCAAATAATTATGGCTGCCAGACCATGTGTCCATTCAAGTTGAAAGTTAAAACATATATTCCCCATCAATACTCGATCACAACTGTGGAGTTTCACATCGATTGATTAAGCGGTTCCAGAGAAAACATTATTAAATATTTTACTTAAATCCAATATGGCTGCCAAACCATGTGACATAATGATTCCTTAACAAACTTGTACACGAATGCCTTGGGGAACATTGTTGTCAACTTTCCCCTTGATCTGTCCAGCCGTTCTGGAGAAGATTTTTATATGTTTGAGGGTAAATCCAATATGGCTGCCAAACCATGTGACCAATGATGTCAAATGTGTGAAATTTTTGTTCCTCATGGATAGGTGGTCATATTTGTGAAGTTTCACCTCAATCTGTTCAGCTATTTCGGATAAGATTTTTGAAGGTTTTTTTTTTTTTAACAATGTCTGCCGAATCACGTGACCGATGACATCATCAAAAAAAATTGTGGACCATTTTATTAGTCTCATTTGAGGCATGCAAAAAATGATCCTCAAAAATTTTCATGCTGATTGGATGTTCTACATATGCAATTATGACATCATAACGAAGGCACCTATGATGTCATAGAAATCACACATTCCCCATGAGGTGTACTTGCCCTGTGCCAAGTTTCAATTTTTTCCCTGGTGCAGTTTCAGAGAGAAAGAGATCTAAAAAATTTTTTCCACATTATTCCAACATGGCTGCCACACCACATAACCTATAACATCATAATTAATGTTAAAACATTCTACAAGAGTAATCGCACCAATAGTGAAAATTTTGTCTCAATCCAACAAGCAGTTGTGGAGAAAAACACGAAAGTTCTGTGCAGACAGACAGACAAAAGGACCCAAATGCAATACACTCTCCTTCGGCGAGGGCAATTAACTCAGATTAATCAAACACCTTCAAAATCACACAACAATTGAATTTGCCTCCACCTGTGTGAAATTGTCGTGATTGTGATTATTTCAGAATAAAATCAGCTGTTCCTGTAGGTTTCCTCTGCTGGGTAGTGCATTTCTTAGCAAAGACTCAACCATGAGCACCAAGGAGCTTTCAAAAAGGCCTCGATGATAAAGTGGAAAGGCACAGATCAGGGAATGGGTATAAAAATATTTTAAGGACCTTGAATATCCTTTGGAGCACAGTCAAGTCAATAGTTAAGAAGATGAAGGTGCATGGTACCACCAATACCCTGCCTAGATCAGGCTGTCCCTTCAAACAAGATGACCAAGCAAGGAGGAGACTGATCAGAAAGGCCACAAAGAGGCCAATGACAACATTACCTTTATGACAACTGCCTTTATGGCAAAGACTGGTCACTGTGTGCATGTGACAACAATATCCCAAGCACCCCACAAGAAGGAAGTCATTACTCAAAAAATCCCACCTTGAGTCTCATTTGAGGCATGCAAAAAACCCCTCTGGAGATTCTGAAGCCATGTGGCAACAAATTTTGTGGTCTAACGAAACCAAGATGGAACTTTTTGACCTAAAAGCAAAACGTTACGTTTGGCATGAACCCAACACAGCACATCACCCAAAGATAGAAGGGAAAATGGATGGAGCAAAATACAGGAAAATACTAGAGGAACACCTACTGCCCTCTGCAAGAAAGCTGAAATTGGGATGGAAGTTCACCTTTCAGCATGACAACGACCCAAAGCAACACTAGAGTGACTAAGGAACAAAAAGATAAATGTTCCTTAGGAATAATACTTATATAAATGTTCCGAGAGTGACGAAGGAACAAAAAGATAAATAAAATTAAGAAAGCCACCCTTGAGTGGCCCAGTCAGAGTCCCGATCTGAATCCAATCAAAAATCTGTGGCATGACTTGAAGATTGCTGTCCTTCAACACTCTCTATGCAACTTGACCGAGCTTGAACAGTTTTGCATTGAAAAATGGGCAAATATTGCCCAAACAAGGTGTGCAAAGTTTGTGGAGATCCATCCCAACTGACTCACAGCTGTAATCGATGTCAAAGGTGCTTCCATCTAGTATTAACTCAGGAGTAGGAGGTGGGTGGACACTGTCTTATCCAAGAAAGATATTCTAGTTTTGTATATTTAATTAATTTTCTGAAACTTGTGGAATTTGTTTCTCATTTGGAAGTTGGGTTACGATGTGTAAATATAGGTGGAAAAAGTCTGATTTAATGCAATTTATTTCCAAGCTGTAAGGCAACAACAGGTGAAAGTTTTGAAAGGGGGTGTAGACTTTCTATAGACACGAAATATCTGTCCAATAAACGTGTGTGTGTGTGTGTGTGTGTGTGTGTGTGTGTGTGTGTGTGTGTGTGTGTGTGTGTGTGTCCTCTATAACTCCAAAACTATGAAACCTGGCAGTCTGAAACTTTGCATGCATATTAAGGGAACTCCATGGCAGTGCATGAGTGAAAATTGGGTGTTTGGGTTAATTAAAACACCCCTTTAGAAGATAATTAACGGCCTTATTTAATTATATCCTTTATCAGGTGCATCCTTGGCCACCTCGCTCTTTGGGCTCTTCAGGCATATCCGAGGTAACTTCGTTGGGGTCTGCAGCCGCCATGTTTTTTGGCCTGTTCAACCATGCCTCGACTTGGAACAGGCCTTAATGATTTAATGATTAAGTTTTTTTAGATCCTCGTGGAGGATCTCTAAGTCTTACTTACGTTGTTGTTCTTGTGGACTTTTTTGTTTCACAGCCTACAGTTTTCATCGAAACTTCCTGAAACTTGGCGTATATATGTAAAAATACCCTGCGCAGACAGTAACGATCTCCGATTTTGAATATTCCTCTGAGAAAAAAAAGTTATGACGTCAAAATATCTCCGCTAATGGAAATCGCCTAAAAATCTATCTCCGAAACTAGGCAGGCTTTTTGAATTCTGTTTGCAGGAATCAAACAAGGCTTTAGCAGAGATGAATTACCACACATATGATACATCACTATGACATCATATCAATTTTTATGACGTCATTCCTATTTTTTGACATTTTTTATTTCATTTGTTTCACAGCTTACAGTTTTCATCGAAACTTCCTGAAACTTGGCATATATATATATATATATATATATATATATATATATATATATATATATATATATATATATATATATATATATATATATATATATATATATATGTAAAAATATCCTGCGCAGACAGAAACCATCTCCAATTTTGAAAATTCCTCCTCGAAAAAAAGTTATGACGTCAAAATATCTCCGCTAATGGAAATAGCCTAAAAAATGATCTCAAACTTGGCAAGCTTTCTGAATTATGTTTGTGGGAATCGAACAGGGCATTAGCAGAGATGAATTACCGCACATATGATACATCACTATGACGTCATATCAATTTTTATGACGTCATTCCTATTTTTTGACATTTTTTGTTTCACAACCCAGAGTTTTCATCGGATCCTCGTGAAACTTGCCATGTATATGCAGAAAGCCCACGCGCAGGCAGTAACCATCTCCGATTTTGGAAATTCTTCCTAGAAAAAAAAGTTGACGTCATAATATCACTGCTAATGGAAATCGCCGATACCATTATCTCTGAAACTAGGCAAGCTGTTTGAATTTTGTTTGCAGGAATCAAGCTGGGCATTAGCACAGATAATTTATCGCAAACCTGATACATCACAATGACGTCATTTTCGTTTTTATGACGTCATCATTAAGAAGACGAGGATCTTAGCTCATTCGAGCTTGTTTCTTATTTTTTTCACTTTCCTTACTCATTTTATTGAATTCCGGTTCATTATAGCTACAAATCCCTGTATACATCGCTTTTGTAAGTGCTATAGTTTTCAAATTAGGAGCTTCGAGTGATTTCATGCATTATATGATACGATTTTCTACGATCTACTCTTACGGAATAATTAAAGTACATCATCAAAATATTATTTCTGTTTTGAGGAATGGATTTTATTCTGACTAAATAAGTGTCAACATCTGTGGTGAAATTCGATAATTTAAAAAAGTAACAAGTCTTATAACTCAGCCGATATACCTATTTACTTTAAGCAATCAAGGCCCTTCTCCATACATACACAAGAAAATGTGAAATTTCCAAAGCATGAAACTTATCTTTTTTCTGCTGTTGGGAGAATTATATTGAGTGAAGAAAAAATTTAGAAACGTGCCAAAATTAACCAGCTTCATTGAGCTATATGATTTAATGCATTCACTGCTAGACATCACGCCCTGTCCCCCAGAGGGAATGCCTATCCATAGCGCCTGCCAGATCTGTGTCTATATTGTTGGAGATTTCATGAAGTGCTCCACAGGGAATCAAAGCAAATCTGGTGAAAAATTGATGTTTTAAAAAAAAGTTATAACGTTTGCGCAGACCCCGAATCGATGTACCATGGGACACATACACAGACGATCAGGGAACATGGCGGATTATCTACAATGTTTATTTCATTCGCGATTTAACTTTGCGATGTCTCCAGGGTTGTTCGCATTAAGCAGAAACTCTTTTGTGGATGAAGTCATTATTTGAAGGTATTCATTTTATTTCTTTAACTGCTGCATGTATGGTGAAGAATGGCTTTAAAGTTAAAGGGATCCTATAAGGTCTGCAGTTACAGCATGGCCAGCTATTCCTTATCATCCATTTAATTTGAGCGCTTGCTTGAGTGCTTAAGCCACTTTCAGAGCACCTGGTGGTCGATAGCGGTACCGCGCTTTGTCATCCTGAGTGAGTGGTTCGTGTTCCATCATCCTGAGTGAGTTGTTCATGCTCTGTCATTCTGAGCGAGTTGTCATTCTCGGTCATTCTGAGCAAGTTGTTCGTGCTCGGTTATTCTGAGCGAGTTGTTCGTGCTCCGACATTCTGAGCGAGTTGTCATTCTTGGTCATTCTGAGCAAAGTTGTTCGTGCTCGGTCATTCTGAGCGAGTTGTTCGTGCTCCGACATTCTGAGCGAGTTGTTTGTGCTCCGTTATTCTGAGCAAGTTGTTCGTGCTCCGTCATTCTGAGCGAGTTGTTCGTGCTCCATCATTCTGAGCCAGTTGTTCATGCTCTGTCATTCCGAGTGAGTTTTTCTCTGGACGCGAACTTGTCTCCAGACGTGTCCGGGCAGTACTTTTGTCTAGACGGGAGTTTGTCTCCGAATGTGTCTGGGTTGTGTTTGTCTCTGGACGGCTTGGCTCTGGATGAATTCAGGCCGTGTTTCTCTCTGGACGTGCCCAGGCGGTGTTTGTCTCTGGGTGGTATTTATCGTATGACTGGTAGAAAATGGATTTCAGACATTATTTTGTTTCCATCTTCACTGTTATTCTATGCAGAAGCATTTTGATGGACGGTATGAATCATAAGTGATGCTCCACCGCACGTCTGCCTTCCCTTCCTCTCACCTCTCACTGCCTTCCATTCCTCCACCCCTCCTCACATTCTCTTCCTCCTCGCTCTCCCTCCCTCATTCACTCTCCCTCCTTATTCCCCCCCTCCTCACTCCCCTCCCTCCTCGCTCTCCCTCCCTCCTCTCTTTTCCCCACCCCTATCCCTCTCCCCCTCTTTTTTCCCCCCCTTTCAGTACTCTCGTCAGTGAAGCCTCATCTTCAGATCTATTAATTGCTGGATACATCGCTTATAAATGCCCAGAGACACCAACTTGTTTATGGCTTTATTTCACTTCTTCACATGCAATAAGCTCCAGAATATCTTATCCTGAGCCAAATTTCAAAATTTAAACTGTGGAATTAACCTTAGCAGCATTTCAGACTGCTTTTAAAAAAGTCTTCATTTGTCCAATTTAGAGATTGTTTGACATTACAGGCATCTCCGAGTGGTGTGTTATAACCGATCGCTAATTGCTGCCCAAGCCAGCCGTTCCTTATCAACTGTTTCATTGGAGTGTTTGCTTGAGTGCTTCAGCCACTTGGTGAGCCCAATACAAGCTGCTTGGTTGTTCGTTTCCTCTCTCCCCCTTCCTCCCACCCCTCCATCCTCGCTCTCCCCTTCCCCCTCTCTCTCCACCCCTCTCTCCTCTCCCAGTCCTCTGCCTCCTCCCTCCCACCCCTCTACCTCTCTATCTCCCGGCTCTTTCCCTTCCCCCCCCCCCCCCCCCGTCCTCACTCCCTCTCTTAATATTCCCGTCAGTGAAATGACGGGTTGTATTTCCTAGTATGTATATGTGTATGTATGCGTATATATATATATATATATATATATATATTTATATATATATATATATATATATATATATATATATATATATATATATATATATATATATTTATATATATATATATATTTATATATATATATATATATATATACACATATATATATATATATACATATATATATATATATATTTTTGTTCAGTATATATATATATAAACGCACCAAGCGCAAAAATATAAACGCACCAAGCGATTGTTACTATTTTACCTCGAACTCATTAATACTAAATCTTCACAACAATTTGGTTATAGAATCCATGACAATTGAGCATTAAATTTCAAAGAGTTCCTTGAGAATTCTGGCGACAGTCTTTGTGCTACAACAGCCGACAACCGAGGTGTCACTGTCAGAGTTCACACAGTCAGTAGCGGGTGTGTCCACCGTTGGTGTCGCGCAGAGCGGTGCATCTCCGGCGCATGGACATCACCAGATTATCGATGGTGGCCTGAGGGATGTTTTCCCATTCCTCCTGGAGAGCCACACGGAGCTGGCGGACGTTCTCTGAGACTGCGTAACGTTGTCGTACGCGTCGATCAAGAACGTCCCAAAGGTGCTCGATGGGCGACATGTCGGGAGAATATGGAGGCCAGTCGTGGACATCAATGTCCTCCTTACCGAGGTCCATCATGCAGATCCTGGCAACATGGGGGTGAGCATTGTCGTGCTGAAACGTCACATGCTGAAGGCGCACAAACGGCACGACGATGGGTCTGAGTATCTCGTCCCTGTACCGCTGCCCGTTCAAGTTGCCTTCAATGAAATGAAGCCGAGTGCGCTCTCCATGGCATATGCCTGCCCACACCATAACACCGGCACCACCGTGTGACACCCGACGAAGGACATTGGTGTCAGTGCAGCACTCCCCAGCCCGACGCCAGACGCGGAGTCCGCCATCAGCCCGATACAGTTGGAACCGCGACTCATCGGTGAACAGCACTCTCCTCCATCGTGCGAGGGTCCAGCGCAAGTGAACATTGGCCCAGTTCAGTCGGGTCTGACGCCGGACTGCAGTGAGGTCGAGTCCCCGGTGTGGTCGGCAGGCTCGGAGGTTGGCCTCCCTCAAGCGGTTACGCACCGTCTGGGCTGAAATGCGCCTGTTATGCAGCCCGACAGTCTCATCTGTAGTCCTCGTGGCCGGTCGGAGTCGATCCCAGAGATGTTGCAGCCTCATGTGACGATCCTGACCGGCGGTGGTCACACGTGGTCGCCGGGCATGTGGGCGGTTCACGGTGCTTCCAGTCTCTCTGAGGCGCGTTCTCAGGCGGCTAATGGTGGAGTGGTGGACATTGAAGTGTGCTGCAACGGCCCGTACTGACGTCCCAGCATTCAGCATGCCAATGGCGCGCTCCCTCAAGATTTGTGACATCTGTGGCATGTTGACATTTGGCACCAGTCCACATTTTGGGGAGGCCTTTTATAGGGCAAGCTATAGGGAGTGTTTGTGTCCTGGTCACGCTCACTGACCATCACTCTGTCAAGCCCCATGGTGCTCATGGGAAGGATTACTCAACGTGTGAGTCCACACACTCAGAGTGGTCAATTTCAATGGGAACATCTGTCTTGAGCAAAACAAAGGAACCATTGCTCAAACATATCATCGGTTTGACCATTTTCCCATAATGGCAATCTTGACTTAGATATTTAGGTTGGTGCGTTTATATTTTTGTTCAGTATATATATATATATATATATATATATATATATATATATATATATATATATATATATATATATATATATATATATATATATATATATATATATATCGATTCTTCCCATGCTCTTCTGGCCGAAGAAACCTGGGGTAACTGATGAGGTGAGAGGTAATTTGTTATTTCCTCCAGTCGCAAGTGAGGGATTGGGTCTGTTTTTCATATATATGTTGACTTTTGACATTTCCACGTGGTACATGCTTGGGAGCCACGATTAAACACATTTCTGTCTGCGCTGTCGCTCATGATTCACCAATGAGCCATGAAACTGGTCCATTGGCTGAGGGGGTGTGTACTGTGTAGCATTGGGATTCTCATGTGTGTATTATTACCTTCGCATTCTGCGAAAGGTCATGTTTTGGTCGGTGTGTATTTATTTATTTATTTATTTATTTATTTATTTATTTGTAATCTTGTGATTCGTATAACTCAAAAAGTATTAAACCGAATTGCATGAAATTTGGGGGATGATTGATTATTAGCCAGGAAGCATTCGATTAGATTTTGGGATCGTTCGGGTCAAAGGTCAAGGTCAAGGTCACGAAAAGGTCAAAATCGTCTTTTTACGATAACACGGTCAATTTTTATTCAATTTGCATGCAACTAACGCCAAAATGTTCAGAATTCAACGCCTCATCTTGTGATATGCAATATGACACAATGACACCCATAATCTTGTTACCGGTTAGGGGTCAAAGGTCAGGGGGGTCACGACCTTGAAAAATATGCGGTTTTTGTCATAACGCGGTCAATTCTTGTCTGCTTTACATGAACCCAGCACCAAAATGTTCAGAATTTAATGCCCAATCTTTTGACACAATGACGTCAAAACATGTCACCGGTTGGGGTAAAATGTCGGGGGGGGGGGGTCACGCCCTTGAAAAATATGCGGTTTTCGGCATAACTCAGTCAATTCTTATTCGATTTGCATGAAACCAGCATCAAACCAGTTCCCCACACTCATACCAAGAACAAAAAAGTAGTGGCGGCGAAGGTATGCGCTCTATGAGTGCCCGTTCTCGTTTGTGAATGTCGTTACAGCTGTGGAAGAACTCTGGGAAGGGTTTGAAATGGCAAAGGGCTTACCTTCTATTGCTTTTCATGGTTGCTTTATGCAGCTTTCTTCGGCCAAAAGAACATGGGAGGAGTCGATTTATTTATAATCCTAGACACCTGGGGTGATTGATTATGTGAGAGCAGATTGGTTATTCCCTCTAGTCATAGGTGATAGATGTGATTATGTCTTGTTTTTCATATATATCTAATATATAAAACTCTTTCTAACCACTGAGTCACTGACTGACTGACTGATTGATATAAAAGATCGGTACCTTCCGGGTGACGTAGAAAGTTAAAATTTTGTGGGCCAATGGAAATCGAAGCCAGTACACCCGGAGAAATCACGGAACTGTCTGAAAGCATCCGTAGATGAAAATAAAAATGAATGAAAAATCAAATGCAGGTGAGTGACCCAAGACAATAGGGAAGCATGGTTCGTAAGCTTACACAATGTGTAAGCACACCCTGTTTGTATAATATATGTATATGTATGTATGTATATATATATGTATGTATGTATATATATATATATATATATATATATATATATATATATATATATATATATATATATATATATATATATATATATATATATATATATATCCTGGTGTTGGCACAGTGGTTAGGGCAGCGGCTTGGGATCCAAGAGGTTCTGAGTTCAAGCCCCGTTGGGACACTGAATTAATACACCAGGGGGTTGACTCAGCCTGTCATCCTTCCGAGGTCGGCGAAATGAGTACCAGTATACTGGGCCAGTATATACCCCAGTTAAAATAGGTGTACCATATTCCTGTGTCGTAAGAGGCGACCAGGGTTGCGTCAGGAAGGGCATCCGGCGTAAAACATGTGCCAAATCACGATGCGGATCATACGGATGATCCGCTGTGGCGACCCCTAACGGGAGCAGCCGAAAGAAGAAGAAGATATATATATATATATATATATATATATATATATATATATATATATATATATATATATATATATATATATATATATATATATATATATTGTTGTGGTTGACGAAATTCGCAAACCACCATTCAGGTCCCTTAGGTGAGATATCTCTAAGTATATGTGTAGTTAGGCCCAAACCCGTTGTTTAGAGGGAATAAATGTCATTCATTCGGGCTGCGACCCCTCTAGATAGCCGTTTTTCTTTTACTATCTTTATTTTGGACCAGCCGCCATTACTACCATCACCACCATTACTACCACCACCAACCACGTCTCAACAGCCATCACACAACAACCACCAGCCACAACGCCGCTTCACAACAACAACAACGCCAACAGCCACGACCTTTACCGTCACAACTCGCCCTCGCAACCATCGCATCACCGCCATTTCCGCGCCGCTTGTGGGCGCCGATCCTGGACTCGTGCAGGGCGCGCACCGAGCAGCGGGTGCAAAGGCGCCGGCCTTTCCGAAGAAATCGGATCAAAAACGACTCACGCCCACTTCTGTTCCGTCCTATCAGTGAGCATGGGGCGATTTAGCCCCGCCTCCAGGTGCGTCGGAGTAATATCGCTATATGCAGATTCATGGATCAAAAAGCATTCACGCCCACTTTTCCTCGGTCCAATGGGGAGCCAGCCAGAGGTGAAGGGTCGAAGGTAAAGGGTCGAAGGCGAAGGAGCGAAGCCACGGGGGCTATAAAGGGCCGCGTTCGCTCGTAGTTGAGTGCAGTTGAGTTGGGAGTTGGTGGAGTCGAGTTGAGTTGGGAAGAAGAGTTCGGAGTTGAGTTGGGAAGAGCCAGTCAAGAGAGGAGTCGGAGAAGGCAGTTGGACGGAGCTGTGGAGAGTTGGAGAGGTGGCGGCGGCGAAGGCAGTCGAGGGGGTGCTCGTGTCAGAGTCGGGGAGCTGCGGAGAGGAGAGGCCGGTAACGCGACCGAGGTCGTGGTGGAGACGCTCGTCGCGGGACCCGAGCCAGGGAGATATCCTCCTTCCCCCCGAGCATCAACAACCCCCTCCTGTTTCCCCCCGCGCTGAGATAGTGCGAGAAGGGGGCCCCGTTACCACACCATTCCAGACACTGTCCGCGAGGCCCGCGGAGTCGGGGCGCCACCGCCATTTTGCGCCTCATCAGACGGGTAGGCCCGACGCGGTCTCGGCCCCAGGCCCGTCTGCCCCCATCATCCTTGAGGGTGGTCCTTTTCTTTTGCTTTGAGTATATGTGTTGTCGGCGCCGTCTGTGAAGTAAAACTGTATAAGTGTTGCCGTGTGCTCGGTAGTCGGTGGTATATCTGCATTGTGTTTTGCTTTTACATTTGCTTTTGGTGTAATTGTATATGTGTGCTTTCCGTTCATCGCGAAATAAATGTGCTTTATGTTGAACTGTTTCTCCCGTTTCGCTTCGTCTTTTCTCTAATTGAATCTCCATCTTACTTCACGTAAAGGGTTGGTCGTGGGCTAAAACGCCCGATAATTAATCGAACCGTCGGGGTTGACGATAACACCGCTCGGTTATCCCGATAGTACGGAACGGGTCGCTTAAAGTGGCCCGTGTCCGAAGTCGACCTGCGGCGAGGTGCGATCGCCCGGTCTACCCTCCGTGTGGGTACTTAGGTAGGTCGAATTTGGCGAGCAACCCTATCCCACACGGGGGGCCGATTGGCACGATCGTGGTGAGGCCGAAAGGCCCACCCGTGACTAGTTCCCGGCGTTAGTCCGAGAGGGTCACGACGGGATTGTCCGTCCGGTGGGCGACGTGCCGCGATTCGAGTTACGTGGCTGTTCGCACGCCAGCGGGCGCGAATCAGCAACAATATATATATATATATATATATATATATATATATATATATATATATATATATATATATATATATATATATATATATATATATATATATATATATATATATATATATATATATATATATATATATATATATATATACAAAGTTACGGTTGTGGGGGTAAATGGAGGAATTTCATAGGAAAGTTAGGATTGTATAGGGTTGCCTGGTCCGTGGACATGTCAGAGACATCTTGAAGTAAATGAAGTATGGAAACTATGAGCTTCAGTGTTATGTGTCATCACATGGAGGGGGGGTGCTGTATTAATTAGATTGGGATTAAGACCAATTTCCCCAAGTATGTAATTGCCCTCTGTGACTTTCCCTTCCGTTTTTGTATTTACAATCCAGCCATGAAAGAAGTGCATTTTTATACCAACAACAAGCCAGACGTGCTGAGCAGGCAGAAACCCTGCCTCCCGGTTTTCGTGCCAACAAGCCACGCCCAGAGGTAGATGATTGATGGGCGTGACATCAGAAGGAAGAGGTTTTGGTTTCGTGGGTTTTTAGTCGTGAGAGGAACATGACTCCGATGGAGGATCTCGCTTTTCTCTCCTCTCGGCACGACAAAATGACTGCATGATTCTCGTATTTGTGCTGATGTGAATTGGCTTGCGTAGTGGAGAAAAACGCTGGCCATTGACTCTTGGGGGGTAGTGAGAGACCGACCTCAAAGCCTCATGTATATCACCGAAGGAAGCGGCGCCATTGTGCAGAGAGCTGCGGCATTGGCAAATGCAATCGACGAAGAAGTCGCATGGTGGTTGGTGAGCCCTGGTGTTGAATATCACCTCATGAATTACATCATGTACGTTTCCCGCCCAGAGCGTGGCTCGGCGCCATTTTAGGGCACATCTTCCTACGTGGGAAGAAGCACCTCGATCCCAAAGTTCAGTAAAGACCATCTCTGGACTAAGTTAAGTGCCAGAAAAAGGGAGGATTTGCTTTTCTTTTCTTTTCCTCTTGTCTGTGTTAAAGTCTGTGTGGAGGTTCCTCGACTTTCGGTTTTAATTTATCTCATTTTTATTATTACATTTTAAATTATACCCTTTTAAATATTTATATTTTCATTAAATCCCCATGTTTATTTTAAGTTGCTGTGTCCATGTATTTATTGTGGGTTTGAGTATAAACATATATGTTTGTGTGTGTGCGTGTGTGTGTGTGTGTGTGTGTGTGAATATATATATATATATATATATATATATATATATATATATATATATATATATATATATATATATATATATATATATATATATATATATATATATATATATATATATATATATATATATATATATATATATATATATATATATATATATATATATATATATATATATACTGGGCATAGTGGCGTGCGCCTGTAATCCGGCTACTCGGAGGCTTAGGTTGGAGGATCGCTTGAGGACGGACGCTCTGCGCTGGGCCGCGCTGTGAGGGTGTAGGGCAGCCCGGAATCATGGTGAAACCCAATCCTTATCCCTGTGTCGTAAGAGGTGACCAGGGTTGCGTCAGGAAGGGCATCCGGCGTAAAACCTGTGGCAAATCAGTATGCGGATCACAACGGATGATCTGCTGTGGCGACCCCTAACGGGAGCAGCCGAAAGAAGAACAACAACATATGTGTGTGTATGTATATATATATATATATATATATATATATATATATATATATATATATATATATATATATATATATATATATATATATATATATATATATATATATATATATATTACTGTAATGAGTGCATACCGGGAAGTAAGTGCCACACCTGCTATTGTGCATGCAAACTGGACAATGGGAAATGCTTGTCACAGATTAACCTGTCTGTGCTACACAGAATAGTTCTGAGAGTTGCCAGGAACAATTTAAATTTAAAAATGACTCTTCAATCTAAAACTTTGATAGGCTCCACTTTTTAGTCATTAGCTTAGCAGAGCAACCGCTCCCTTCATCTCTTTAGGATTGTACTGCAGCCAACACTGGGAAGATAATTTAATTCTCAAGACTTAAGTATATGTGAAGAAAATTGGAACTAAAACAAAGACTTCTGGGAGCCCTCGTTCAGGGTCCTTGTGGAGTTTGTCTGGTCTTTACGAGAAACCTGTAACCTTCAATTACTGAGCCTTGAGGAAAGGGTGCACATTGTGGCTTGGCATTGGAATCGTTTAGCAGCTTTCAGTTGCAGTCCATGTCACCATATGGTGTTGTATGCTGAAGAGAGGTTGATGATTGCAACACCTGACTTGGGTGCATGCTGGCCACCAGTCTTAATCTTGGTGGTGAGTGCCAGTATTTGATCTATTAAACTTATACCATGTCTAAAGCTGGCTTGTTCTTTGAGAATGTCAGGCTCCACCAGTTGAGTAAATTTGGCCAATAAGAGATTCTCAGAAAACTTGTACATTATACACAGCAGGGACATCCCCCAGCAGCTTGATGGACCAGCAGCAGGTTTCTCTGGCTGAAAAATGGCAATGACCTTTGTTTCTCTCTGGATCTAAGGTATAGCACCAGCTGATTGTATTTTGCTAACAAGTCACATTCCAGACGCCCCATGTTCTTCAGGAATTCAGGGTAGATGCCATCTATTCCTGACACTTTTCTTGCTTTTGTGGAAGAAAGGTCAACATATATGTCAACTCTGTTGGAGGGAGAAGAAAGCAGGGATGTTTGAGGAGATGATGAAATGGTGTTGGTTCCTTGAAAACTTTACGTCTTACTTCTTTGAGTTGAGGTGCAGCTTAGAAGCAAAAGCATTAGCTCTTAGTTTAGGTGGTTGATGTTGAGTAAGAGTAGTGGCTCCAAGATGCCTAAGTCGGTTCCATTCTTTACTTCAGGAATGAGTGAAAATGAGATCCTCCACCATCTCCTGCCACCTTTAAAGTCAACCCATATCCAAAAATTCCATGAGCTCAGTTGCAATGCTTATATTCCCAGAAGCTTCACACTGTTGAAGGAGGTGGTTAGTTTCAGGAAGCCAACAAGGTGTGGAGGATTTACAAAATCCATGGCATGTTGTTTTTCGTAGCATCCTTGAGTATCTCACAGGACCTGTTGTAGTGCTTAGGGACAGGATTATGGCTGGTGATCTGATCCTTAACTTCTTCTGTAAATCCATTCTGGTTGACTTCATGAAAATTCCCACAGGACTTTGGTTTGGATGTAATTCGAGGAATTGTTTTCATTTGGTTATTTCCCATCCAGTCTCACACTCACAAACAGTTTGTCCAATCATGAACAAATGAGTATTTTAAGTTTGGTGTTGCTCATTAAATTATTACTTTCCACAACTACCTGCCTTGAGTGGTCATCAAGTAAAAAAATACTTATTTTATTTATCCTTGTGAATACAGGCCAACAATACTTTTATGTTGCTAAACTTCAGTAAATACATGTCATTGATGACTACATATGAACATTATTATTTTGCCTTCCATCCACAGTACTGCGATTGGAATTGGATTTTATGGCAACAGTGAGACAAATGGTGGCCTCAAGAAAGTAACAACCAACTTTATGGATGCCAACTCGACTTTGCACAGCATTAACACACTGGTAGGTACTGACAGGTGGTCCAACACTCTTTTTTTTCTTTTTCTTTTTTTTTCTAAAACATGTTGACTTGAACTTATCTGCTTGGAAAGTGTCAAAATAATTAAAATTAAATTGAATGAATTCTTTAAAAATGCTTTAATTTATGCAAAGCAAATAACCCTCGAGCTTGTACACTACTGTTTTTATACTGAAGCCAATCATTTTGAGTTTGCCTGTGTAATTTTCACATATGATCCCTTTGCTCATGGTGATGTGATCCCAGGTTGAAATGTCATAATTTGTGTTGTTCTCTATCGATTGCTGACAAATGTCCTTCTCCTTCATACAATAAATGTACAAGCTCCTCCATGAGCTTTGTGACATTGTAATGAAAATAAAAGGCGAGGAAAAGTATAAAATGGATTTTCCTGCTCATTGGGGGCATACCAAAATGCCCTCTGGCTGTGTGTGTGTGTCTGTCAATGCAATCACTGCAATGTTGGACCTCAATAAAGAGGAGAATGGAATGCACTGAGGAATGGTGGAAGCTTGCTGCTTTTAGCCAACACAATTTCTCTTTTCACATTCCAGCTGCCACACCATTGTATAATCTTTTGCAAGCTGTGGTCGCCCATATTTGGGTTGTTCCATTCTCCCCAACATGCATGATTATATTTGTTCGTTTGAAAAATTGCTTCATCATGAATTCATGTGAAGTTGCTGTTGAATTTATCTAAGATTGCACTGAACATGTGAGATATTATATTTTGTGAAAAGAAAGATAATCTTTTTTAAAATTAGTGTAAAAAGATATATATTGCTTCTGGAAATTCTGTCAGTTTTGTTTTGGCCTGTTATAACTAATACTGGTGGGGAACCTGTGGGAAACCCACAGGCATAGATGTGTATCACATTTGCACTGCCCCCTCTTCATATTTGATGCTTCACTCACAAGAGGGGTGAGGGGAGAGGAACGTGCACAGGAGAGGAGGGAGGTAGGAGGTGAGGGGTGGGAGAGGGTGTGGATTGACTTCTGCCTTGACTTGATTGATTTGAGAGAGGGGACAACCTGCCTTGACTGATTGACTTCTGCCATTCATTTTTAGCTCACCTGGAACGTAGTTCCGGGGAGCTTATGGGATGTCATGCTGTCCGTCCGTCCGTCCACAAACATCTTCAACTTCTTCTCCGAAACAACACAAACAATTTTAATGAAACTTGACCACAACCATCATCACCCGTGATGTACCAAAGTTTGTTGACACTGCATTAAAAAAAATCCTTAGGTATTTACTTTCTTCTCCGTTAAATATTTTGCGGATTATCCACACCTACCAGTGGTTCCCTGGTTTTCTTATCCAGCCGCTACCAGATGAGTGCCCAGGTGTATTGGTCCTATTTTTAACCTTCAAAGTATCAAACACACTTCACTTTACAAACTAAAACTTCCTTAATACCAAACGTTATTAATAAATAATGGATTCCATCATTTGTCCAGGTATTCAGTTTATTATGTACAAAGTTTTTCAAAGTATTGTTATATATTTGGAAGAGCATTATTACTCGCATTAATGAAACTCTTTATATGTACCCTGGGAACATGGAAAAATATAATTAGACTACAGTTCGATCCCAAACTTCTGTTTTCCCTGGCAGGGAGCCCCACCCACCCTTCTTCTTCTCCTCTCCCCCCACTCTGTCCCCATCACTCCATCCCTCATCACTCCTCCCTCTTTCCCCCTCCCCACCCTCTGCCTCTCTCTCCCCTCCCCACATTGTATCCGACCAAATACATTATAAACGGCTGAAAATGCATCTTTGCTGAAACTGAATCTGAAACTTAATCCATCTTAGCGACATCAAAAAATGAAATCGGAAGGTGAATTAGAATTTAGATAAAGCTGTGAGGGAGTCTGAATGGACTTTATATTTCAGGTCTTAATTACCCTCACCAAAGGAGAGTGTATTGCGTTTTGGTTTGTTTGATTATTATCTTGCCAAAACTAAGTTTTGCAAGATATGTTAGTCAGCTTGTATGTTTTGTTTTTTTTTGTCTGTAATCACGTATAAAAAATTCTGCAGAGCACAGTTATCATCGGAAATTTTTGTAACTTCGCATATCAGAGGCCTATAGAGGTCCCTTTCAGTGCACAAAATTTTGAAGGTCAAGGTCAAAGGTCAAGGTCACTTTGGCGCAAATCAGGGGAGTCGACGAAACCCTTATTTTTTGAGTAATTTTGATCGGATCGTCTTCAAACTTCATGGGAATATAGTTCATGGTCTGGCGCTCAGCTGATTAATTTTTGGTGGCGATTGGCCTTGACCTTCATATGTTTTTTATTTTTTTATTTTTTATCTTGCCAAAACTAAGTTTTGCAAGATATGTTAGTCAGCTTGTATGTTTTTTTAATTTTTATTTTTTATTTTTTATTTTTTTTTGTCTGTAATCACGTATAAAAAATTCTGCAGAGCACAGTTATCATCGGAAATTTTTGAAACTTCGCATATCAGAGGCCTATAGACGTCCCTTTCAGTGCACAAAATTTTGAAGGTCAAGGTCAAAGGTCAAGGGCACTTTGGCGCAAATCAGGGGAGTTGACGAAACCCTTACTTTTTGAGTAATTTTGATCGGATCGTCTTCAAACTTCATGGGAATATAGTTCATGCTCTGGCGCTCAGCTGATTAATTTTTGGTGGCGATTGGCCTTGACCTTCATATGTTTTTAATTTTTTTTATTTTTTTTATTTTTTGGTCTGTAATCACGTATAAATCACTCTGCAGAGCACAGTTATCATTGGAAATTTTTGTAACTTCGCATATCAGAGGCCTATAGGAGGTCCCTTTCAGCACATAAAATTTTGAAGGTCAAGGTCAAAGGTCAAGGTCACTTTGTCGCAAATCAGGGGAGTCGACGAAACCCTTATTTTTTGAGTAATTTTGATCGGATCGCCTTCAAACTTCATGGGAATATAGTTCATGGTGTGGCGCTCAGCTGATTAATTTTTGGTGGCGATTGGCCTTGACCTTCATGGTTAGCGCCTCAGGTCAAACATATTTGACCCCAAGGTCAAATTTTCAAGTTTTAGGAACCATATCGCGTCGTACCTCAAATTGAACACCTCGATGAGTGCTTTCTAGATATGTCAAGCTTGAGACATTATGACGTCATTTGGTGACGTTATGAGGAAAAAGCATATTTTTCATGGTTACTCTGTAGAACGCTTCTCATCGGAATCTCTCGTAGGCAGATATTCCTCAAGGAGTCGCTCCTGGTAGAAAGCAGCTCTGTTCACCTCAGTGTGACCTTAAAGAAGTCACACATGGTCACCTTTTGGCAAGATACGGGTCACCCTGCGGGTGACATTGGTTTATTTGTCTGTCTGTCTGTCTGTCTGTTTTTTTTGTCTGCACAGAACTTTCATGTTTTTCTCTGCAATCACTTGTCAGATTGAGACAAAATTTCCACCATAGGTCTGACTGTTCATGTAGGATGTTTTAATGATAAATATGTCATATGTCACGTGGTGTGGCAGCCATATTGGAAAAAACGGAAAAACTTTGGTCCTCTGTGTCTCTGAAATCGCACCAAGAAAAAATTGAAATTTGGCACATTGCAAGTACTCCTCATGGAGAATAAGTGTGATTTTTTTTAATGACATCATAGGTGCCTTTGTTATGACGGCAATATTGCATTTGTAGAACGCGACATCTGATCAGTATGAAAATCCTTGAGGGTCATCTTGGGATAGAATGGTCCACATAAAAAAAAAACATTTGATTACATCATTGGTCACGTGATTCGGCAACCTTGTTGTTTAAAAAAAAATAAACAAACAAAAAAACCTTTAAAAATCTTCTCTGAAGTGGCTGAACAGATTGAGGTGAAACTTTACATGTATGACTGCCTATCCATGAGGAACAAAAGGTTCACACATATGATGTCATAGATCACATTGTTTGGCAGCCATATTTGATTTACCCTAAAACCTATAAAGGTCTTCTTCTCCAGAACGGCTGGACAAATCAAGGGGAAACATCACACAAATGTTCCCCAAGCCATTGGTGTACAAGTTTGTTCAGGAATAAATGATAGGTCACATGGTTTGGCAGCCATATTGTATTAAAGAAAATATCCCTGTGTCGAAAGAGGTGACCAGGGTTGTGTCAGGAAGGGCATCCGGCGTAAAACATGTGCCAAATCACTATGCGGATCATACGGATGATCCGCTGTGGCGACCCCGAACGGGAGCAGCCGAAAGAAGAAGAAGAAGATTGTATTAAAGAAAAATATTAAATAATGTTTTCTCTGGAACCACTTAATCAATTGATGTGAAACTTCACATTTACAATCTAGTTTACATTTACATTTACGAAAGATGGGAAATACATGTTTTAAATTTCAACTTGATCGGATGCATGGTCTTGCAAGCAAAATTATTTAATTGTATTAATATGTGTTTTTTTTTTAGATTTTGATTTTTTTTTGAATAAGGCTCACTTGGCTTTGCCTGGATGGGTTTGAGGGTGGAGAAGTAGCAGCTGAAATGTGAATCCTATCCAGGTTCCTCCTGATGACTTCATCTTTGCTTTTTGCATATCTGGTTGGGTTCCTTCTGATGACTCCAATGCAGGACTGTACCTATTTGTTCTTACATTTGATTTGAATTGAATTTATTTTAATCCCATTCTAAGTTCATTTGAATAATAATGAAAAACGTCATTGGTCAGGGTCAGATATCCAATCAAAGCAGGGTTGCATTAAAGCGGGATGTCTTGGTACCCGGTCATCACAGCCAGCAGTTATAAAGTGGCAGTTCTAATTATATTTCTTATTAATTACATAACACACCAGTACACAAACACCACACAAAATAAGTCCTGCCGAGGGCCTGCAATCTCTAATTGCTCTTTTTCTTTTTCACTTTGTCTAAAAATGCTAATTTTCATCCAATTTTCTCCCCTTCTTTCAACCGAGTCTTAAACCATTTTAGCGACCATGAAAAATGAAATCAGATATTGAATTAGAGTTAAGATAAAGCTGTGAGAGACTAAGAAAGTGCAAGCCTTATGAAAGAGGCTCCGTGGAGCAAACAAAATGGTGGCCTTTTTGATTTGAAAGGCCCTCCCTGAAGAACAGACCAACCGACCGACTGGCGGATATTATATACCGTATTTTCCAGTGTATAAACCGCGCTTTTTTATCGGCAAAAAGGTTAAATTTGGGGGTGCGGTTAATACACGGGAAAAGAAAAAAAACTCAGTCTTAAAAACGATCAATGCTGAATTTCAATTACATTCCAAATGAACACTTTTGTAGCAGTCGGAACTGCTGTTAAGCTCAATTCCGCCATTTAAATTATGAAAATCGGTTCAGGTCAAGAATTTGTTTTGAACAGCGTTTTATTAACCTTGTGCGGAAATTAAATAAATAAAAAACGGAGACACTTAGAGTTTAGTTGTGTGCTCTGTCTGTGACAAAGGTTTCTCTCATAAAAGTGATTTGAATAAGCAAATGAGGATCCATACAGGAGAGCGACTGAACAAATTCTCTGTCTGTGATAATGGTTTCTCTCAAAAAGGTCATCACAGTGAAGGGGGAGCACAATATGACGATCAACACTTCTGGTCACAAAGAGGACCGATTCACTGCCAGGCTCACCTGAACCGCAGACAGTGGAAAACTTCCCCTGTATGTCGTGTTGAAGAGGAAGACACTGCCTAAAAAAAGTTTCCAGCCGGCATCATTGTTTCTGAGCAGCAGAACGGGTGGATAGATGAGGGACTGGTCCAGGGCTGGGTGCATGCTGGAGTAGTAGGTCGAATGGTGGTCTCTCCCAACGACGGAGCATGCTCGTTCTGGATGCATTCAGATGTCACAAGACCGATGACACCAAAGCGCTGCTCCGTTGGACCAACACCGATCTCGTCGTCATCCCAGGTGGTATGACCGCTTCTGCAGCCCCTCAATGTGTCCATCAACAAGCTGTTCAAGGACGGGCTACGTCGCTGTTGGTCTGACTGGATAATGAGTGGGGAGAAGACCAACACCAAGAGTAGGGGGATGAGAAAGGTCGACCTTCCGATGATCTCTGGCTGGGTCGTCAATGTGTGGGAGGAGATACCGTCGGACATCATCAAGTGAGCATTTCTGAAATGCTGCATCTCCAACAACATGGACGGCACAGAGGACGACATCATTTGGGAGGAGGCTGCAAATGATGGTGACAGCGACGGGGACTTGCTCATCCCTGATTCAGACAATGAGTTAAGTGCCATCTTGGATGAGGAAAACATGATGAGGATTTCCTTGGGTTTAGCTCAAAAGCTTCATCAAACCCAAACGGCCCTTTTCAAGGCCACAAATCCACAATAAATGTGTATAAATACCGATATGAATCTCTTTTCTTCCTTTTTCTGCAAATATAAAAAAAATCCTCTTTGTAATATTTTTTTTTAAATAAGAAAGAAAAATAACTTCTTGGTATCCTCTCCTCTCTCTTAAACTTCTTGGAAACGAGAATAAGACTGTTAGATGTAATTAAGCAAACATGGGAGTTAGCATGTTGATATCTCCGTCACTTTGTTCCATACAAAGTTCATATACAAACCTATTTAGATCTAGATCAGAAAATAAAATGATCAATATATCCATTTTTTTGAGGGTGAAAAACATGGGTGCGGTTTATACACCGAAAAAGTTTTTAAAAACTTTTTTGAGGGTGAAAAATACGGGTACGGCTTGTACACAGCCGCAGTTTATACACCGGAAAATACGGTATATGGATATTTCTTTAACTAGGCTCCTGGTTTAAGCCCTCACACCACACAAGCCATGAATTAAAAGCAATTTCAGCAATATTCTGAAATAACAAAGAAGAACCAGATTCAGTGGCATTGTGGTTGGAGTGATGGCTCTAAGTTTGGACGTTGGTGGTTCAATTCTGACCTTGGCCATGTTGTACCAAAGACTTTAAATGGTACGTGTTGCTTCCTCATTTGACACTCAGTATTTTGAGAATAGAGCTCAGACAACCTCCATGGATTTACATCCCATCGAGTCGGGTGTAGCGGGGAGATTTTTTTTCTTAATTTTCCCCCTGACTGTTGATAGAAAAGTGACATTACAAGATGTTTTAGGATTCTCCATTATTAAGTCGTCACCCCCCGAAGGTCACCAGCTGTTTGTCTGAAGTCAAGTGCGTTGTTGTCTAATGTGTCTGTGTGCATGTAACAGCTCCTCGATGAACCTCAGAACCTGTAAAAAAAACAACAAAAAGGTTCAGACTCTGACATGTTACCCAGTAATTGAGCGCATCAGTGATTAGTCTCTCAGACCACTGGAATTTTGTATGTTTGAGTGTTTGTGTTTGGGTTTGAGAGAGAGTCTGAGTGTGAGTGTGAGATCACTGAGTTCTGGGATGTATTGGAATTTTAATTCTGTGGACTCTTATGAACAATTATTGGTAGCTACAAACCTGACGTGCATAACTAACTTATCTTGATGTGACTTTTTCTCGAATATATATTCCAGCGAGTGACATAAATAAAATTAATTTCCTCTCAGTCAAGATATGCTGGTGCCATGACTGTTATTAGCTTTTCAGCTTCGATAAATGCCTCTGCCATACTTAAGTTTTGAAGATGCTTTTGTAAATCAATCATTTAAAAAATCTAACTTACAATATTTCATAATCCACTTCCTCTCACCCATATTCACCCAATCCATCTTCGAATTGGTAAATGGTGATTATAATTTTGGAGTTTTATATCATATGCTCCTTCACTGCCTTGAAATACACACACACACACACACACACACACACACACACACACACACACACACACACACACACACACACACACACACACACACACACACACACACACATTATACGTGACATACATTACACACACACGCGCGCACACACACACACACACACACACACACACACACACACACACACACACACACACACACACACACACACACACACACACACACATACACGAGTATTGGCAAAGAGTGTGTTCTGGCAATGGAGATGCTTATTAATATGGAAATTACTGTTGGTAAATGAGGAATGAGAAGGATAACAACAGTCGTGAAGCTGATGTCACCAATGAGGCCAATTGATGGATGACTTCACTCTGATGGATGTTGAGGTCTTGGAGAGATTCACTTACCTTGGCAGTGATATTCATGTCTCTGCTGGCTGTCAGTCAGAGGTCAATAGACGTCTGGGTCGGGCCTGGGGAGTCATGGATTCACTGGATCATGGGGTGTGGCGCTGCCGGTACCTGTGCGGGAGGACGAAAGTCCGAGTCTTCAGGTCCTTGGTGCTTCCAGTCTTGCTCTATGGATGTGAGACTTAGACTCTGACCAAGGATCTGAGACGGAGACTTAATTCCTTTGGTACCAGGTCTCTTCGGAGAATCCTTGGCTATCGCTGGTCAGATTTTGTGTCGAACGAGCGGTTGCTGAGAGAGACTCGGATGAGATTTGTTCCCTGCATAGTCCGTGAGCGTCAGTTGCGGCTGTATGGACATGTGGCTCGTTTTCCTGACGCTGATCCTGCTCACTAGATACTCTCAGCGAGGGAGTCTTGTGAGTGGAGGAGGCCAATGGGCCGACCACGTGCCTCCTGGTTGCAGCAGGTTGACCGGCATCTCAAGGAGATGAGGATGGGCCAGGCATCTGCCTGGGAGATGGCCAGACGGAGGCCCCTGGAGTACTGGCGGAAAGTGGACGCAGCGACGTGCTGCTCTGGTGCATGCTCCCATACCTGACCTGACCTAGAAGTCGACACACTCCCCTCTGAGATGTTTTTCCTCGGTTTGAATCTCGGCCCAGCTAGAAACTGTCATGCTGGTGCTTCACAGGCAGGGCGATACATCAATGCTTATGCCGTCCCTTGGGTGGATATTGAACTGGATGTGCCTTCCGCTGGCATTAGTTAGTGGAAGTTATAGATTTGACATTGTCCTTTGTGAAGAGTAAATGGGAGTTGTCACCAGCACCCTGGCAAAATTCTAATTTCCTGCCCTGATTGATTACTGCAAAGACAATTGCAAACTATCCAGCATAAAACAAATCTGAACCATTGCCAAGGAACTGCTTCGGCAGCACTGACACTGTTTAGAATACATTGATGGCTATGAACCCTGACAGTAGAGTCAGAGAATACAACTTTAAACGGTGTTGAACAACACTTTGGGGGGGGGGGGAATTTGTGCAGAATTTATTTCAATGCTGACAAAAGTCGGTGAAAGAAGCAGAGTGTAAAGAACTTGTGAAGAGTGTACAAAGTCTTTTTGTCAGACAGACAGCAGAGATTGGAGTGTGTGATGTGCCGTCATGGGTTGTTGCCAAGGCCCCCTGTGTTCACTTGTGAAATACTAGCAAGGGTACCCAGAATTGCCCAGTGGGTGCTGTTCTAATCCTTTTGGCATTTTGAAGAAATCAAATTTTGTTGTTTTTCTATTCTCTTCGTGGGAGCTGAAAACCCTTCCCGATACCCACAAAGGAATGGGGTTGGGGATCATTTAATATTACCTTTCACGTCGCTACAAAGGCTTACAGAGCGATTTTTTTTTTGTTGTTATTATTATTATTATTATTATATACTAGTGCCTGCCCGTAGGTGCAGCTTCGTTCCTTCACTCTTGTAAACGACGACTGGATTGGGGCATTATTTCAATTAGATCGGAACAACCGTATCATAAATGGCCATAACTTGGGAAACACCTGGGAAACATACTCACGTCCCCAGCATCAATTGTGACGTCATATCAAACTAAGAATAAGAAGAATTGTGACGCCCCCCCTCTCTCCCCTCCTCTCTCCTCCCTCCTCTCTCCTCCCTCCTCTCTCTCTCCTCTCTCGCTCCTCTCTCGCTCCTCTCTCTCGCTCCTCTTTCTCGCCCCACTCTCACCCCCCTCCCGCCCCCTCTCTCGCCCCCTCCTCTCTCGAATTGTGACGCCCCTCTCTCTCGCCCCCCCCAAACCTTGGGATTAATTAATAATTTGAATAACTAATTCAAACCTTGGGAAAAAAAAAAACAGCTTTCAAACCTTGGGAAACACTTGTGAAACAGCTGAAACAGATGAAGAACGATATCAAACCTTGAAAAGGCACATTTTTCCCAGCGTCAATTGTGACTTCATACCAAACGAAGAATAAGAAGAATTGTGACGTCAATCGTGCAAAAAAAAAAAAAATAATAATAATAAATAAACATTAATTGTGACGTCATTCGTGATGTCATAGCACCGTGTCCTGTTATTGGTTGACAGATAAATGGCCGTAACTTGGGAACCGCTCGTCCGATTAATATCAAACCTTGAAAAGGCACATCCCCGGGTCCCCGGCAATATTCCTGGCAAGTTTCAATCAGATCGGACCGGCGGTTGTCGAGAAATGGCGGTCGGATACACACACACACACACACACACACACACACACACACACACACACACACACACACACACACACACACACATTGCTGGAATTATAGATAGGTACATATTTATTTTTTAAACGACTTTTTTTATTGAAATTTTTCAAAAAAAACATTTTTGGGGTTTAAAATACTCGCTGGCGCTGGCTGATGAACCTCCAAATTCTGTTTGGCCATTTCTGTGAAAAATGGTCACACACGCACACACACACACACACACACACACACACACACACACACACACACACACACACACACACACACACACACACACACACACAAAGAGCTCTTATAGTACAGATGAGGTACCTCTGCAAAGAGTGGAGACAATTGAGAGGATAATAGTTTGCTTCACATACCTCCCTCCCAACAATAACCTTGTATAGTGCAAATAGCAAATTGTTTCCCACATTGAAAGCACTACGTGAGGAATGTAAAGTTTCTGAAGGTGTACTGAATCATTGCATGCTTCAGAATTCTGGTGTCGACTGTAATAAGAGGGACAAACTCTGACAAAAATTGCTTATTTTTCATATGATCTGATGAGAAGGATTGTTTAACCAAAGGGTAGAAAAAGTAAGTTCAGGTGAGAAGGGAGGTGTCATGAAATCGTTCTTTGCGGAGGAGCGTGGAGTTGCACACAGAGGTTTTGGGTACAATGCAGACGTGGAAATAAGTTAACGGTGGGAAAATGAACAGATTTTGTTCATACTACAACAGAAATGAAAGGGGTTGCTGTACGCATCATCGTTTCTGGGTGTGTGTGATGTGCTTGTGTTGTGGTGGACGTCAATTTTGGAAATATCGTCCCATTGTTGAACACCCGTTAACTTGCTGCAAACAGCACTGAAAATCCTTCAAGTTGTGGAGATGGCTGGAAGTGTTGTCCATGTTTCAGTCTCATGCAGAAGTCATGAGATGACCACACTTTGTTGAAAGCCTTTTTGGGTGCATGCCAAAATCTCTGTACTTCTACACTTGACTTCTCACTGAGACAAAGCTAGCAAATGCACCTGTGAACCTTTTACATACTATTTATCAAATTATTATGTTGCATGCGGCCTGTTACTGCTGGCTGCATCATTGCCAAGAGTGCAGATAGTACTAATTTTGCCGACCATGGAAGGATGACAGGCTGAGACAACCCATCTGGTGTTATTTAACGGAATGACAGGGGCTCAAACTCAAGACCCTACGAACTTAAGCCAGCCACCTTAACCGTTAAGCTAACACCAGGCTTATCGATGATGCGATTCCATAGGAAACCCTCATATTTTCATTCACAACTCCATCCTCTGCCACAGCATTCCTAATTTTTTGAATAGGCAGGTCATAGCTTCTTCCATCTCTGCAGACCTTGATAGAATCAGGAGCTTATCCGATACTTGGAATACGTCTTTCAGCCATGGCAAATCTCTCTCTCCAAAAGGATATTTGGTGAACACTCTCATCTACTTCCTTGACAAACCGTTTAAAGTAATTCAACTGTTACTTATGCTTTTGGGCCTCATCATCAGCTGCAATCTCACTTGAGGAAACCACATACTGGAACTTGACATTCAAAGACATCTACCAACTGGCCATCCTCCATCATGCCAATAATTTATTTGACAACTTCAAACTTCTAACAACTTACCACTACACCTTCATGAGGCTACAACAGAATTCGTGATGTCATAAAGGACACAATACAGCTGGTTCGTCTAAAAATTCAACTCGATGGTGTACGGTCTCACCTTTGGGAAATCATGCCTGAAATGTATGTCTGTTACTCCCACACGGCAGACAACTTGCTGTTCTATATTCTATCACCTCCTTTCTCATCTTGCACCCCCTGCCCTTGACGTGATGTGTTCTCCTTGATTTTTTTGGAGGTGCGTGCATTCTGCCATTAATACACTTCTGGTGAATCTCCCAAAATCCAACCTCACTACTCACCTCCACTTATTACCTCTGCCACCGAAGGTGAAGGACGTTATGTTTACACCCCTTTCTGTCTGTCTGTCTGTCTGTTGATCTGCTTGTGTACAGGATATCTCAAAAAGTTGTGGACAGGTTGGGTGTGTGACTGGGATGAACTGATTAGATTTTGGTGAAGATCTGGATCCAGATCCGACTATTATAATTTTTTTCAGTGATTCTTCACCATTGAGAGAAAGGGCCAAAATCGATGTAGTACTGTATAGCTTGATATTTCAAAAATGTATTGGGCCTGATATGTTCTAGTGGATCAGGCATTACATGGCGGAGTTACGCGCTCTACCGAATGCTCTTCTAGTTTGTTCCTCTTTTCTATTTACAAATGAATCCATTAGCAGAGAACATGTTACATTCCACAGCCAGAAAGCTTTGCAATCTGAGTCGGGTACCAGAATGAGCTGCTACCTGGAGTTGCTACCATAAATTCTGCCTGCTTGAGATTTTGGGACTCCATTGATTGTTGATAGAGAAGGTGTAGGAGGAAGAATGAACCATTCGTGGAGATTCAGATTGGACAGTTTACAAATTAGACCAAACTTATGGAAGTGTTCAGTGGCACAGCTGTATCACCATCAAAAGAGGCTACCCATAGCTGTCTCTTTCATATGAAAGAAGAAGAAAATGTAACTGCAAAAAGCTTTAGCTGCAATGCTGTGTGGCTGGTTGTAGCTGTGCCATCTCACAGATAACTGGCATGTTTGCAGTTGAAATTACCAAAGATGAGGAACATACAATTGGGATGATTGCATATTAGTTGGTCCATGGGAAGAGATGTAAATATGGAGCTGTCATTGTTTGGTGGATGGTTCATCACTCACATAAATATTAGATGGTTATAGAAAGGAAAGCCACACTTTCTAATGATATATTACAAGCAATAATTAACAAACAAACAAATTTGCCATTCAATCCTTTTGTCCTCTAAGAATCACAATACTCATTGACAGCCAGAAAAAAACTTTCCTCACACAAATATTAGATGGTTGTGGAGAGGAATGTCCAGCCCAGAGGTATTCTACGAGATAGAGTGGGGTTGGCACAGAACATTGTCAATGGGCAATGGGGGATCCAGGTCTTGATGTATACAACAACCTCGCCACTGGTGTGGAGGTTTGGCTTGAAAATAATAGAAAAGGGTTGGCTGGGATACAAATAGCAAGTGCAGTCAAAGAGAATTCAAAGAGTTGGGCACATCCTGCGAGAGTAACCTTGAGGTTAAACACAAATTGTCTGGAGTAGTTCAGAAATTTGTATAGATACATTTCAGAAGAGAGAAGAGTCCTTGAAATTTAGAGATACATCGTTGGGGGATAACGTGTTAGGGGAAAGGGGAGTAAGACGTTCACCTAAGCAGTGCGTCGGAGAGTGAAGATGGCACATGGAGAAGGGATGTGTAGCTTTTGGCATATTGGAGATCTCCAGCATGCATCTGGAATTGCTGAAAATTGGGTTCCATTTAAAAATCCCATGATTTGCAATTATGAAGGCTCACACCATAACTACGATGAATGGATGGGTGGTTTTTGAAGCATAAAGAAAAACAGTGCTATAATAATGTAATTGGATGGGCAATGCTGTTTTGTGAGAAGGATAGGAATGATGGGGGAATGGAACGAAAGATGGGGGTGGGAGGAGGTAGTAGATTGGTAAGAAACAAGGAAAGAGAAGAGAAGATAAGAGAGGAGAGGAGTGAGAGAATGGGAAAATAAGGGAGGCTCCTGGGAAAATCATTTCCATCATTTATTTTTTATATATTTTTTAATTAACAGAAAAATCAACAAATATCTGTGCCCATAATACAAACACACAATGAGTAAATATACATGAGACCAGGCTGCATACATTTCAGAGCTGATCAAACTATATGCAAATTTTAAAAAGCAAAACAAAAATAGTATAAATTCTCGTCATTTTGATATCAGTATTTACAAATGTTATCGTCATTGCTGCATCAAGTGTCTGAGCTCTCCCACAAAAGGATGGTGTCTCTACTTCTAAGACTGTGTCCATGGGTGTGCTGTTCTAGACAACAGTGATAGGTGGAAGGAATGACCTGTCATAGAAGTGCAGACTCAGTCAGTGGGTAAAATGATTCTTCTCCATTGAGAGATGAGGCCAAAAATGATATATAACATGCTATTTCAAAAAGTTGTGGACAGATACGGATGAAACTCGGACCTGTTGGGTGTGTGACAAAAACGAATTGATTTCGATTTTGTTGAAGATCCGGATCCTTATCCAGACGATCTATCAGTATGATACAAAACATAAACTGTTCAGCCTGGAAAAGGTAGACACTCCACTGAGTGCCGTTTTCGTTTTGATACTGTTATTCTTTAAAAATAAAAAAAGTTTATTAATTTGAAAAGCCACACTTTCCGATGATATTGTTGTGGACCCGGGGTTGGGGGCACAGGGCACGAGGGGTGAACGACACCGGGTTTCCACCCGACTCTCCGGAATCGTAGGCCGTCGTACAAGAATAACTTAGCAGGTGGCTAATCGACCGTGAACGCCAATAACTCGACCACGTGACTTAGGGTCCTCTGTCTGATACCGTTTACTTAAAGGTCACATGATCTAATTACCGGGGGACGCCCTCGGTACGCACTTTCTCAAACTGGATCACCTTACCAGATCAGATGCAGCCGAGCAGGACTGTCAAGCACGTACCGGCTAGGAAACAGATCGTTGGGGGATAACGTCCCAGCTAAACTAGGGTGTGAACCATGCTGGTCCAATGCAGGAAAAGACAAAAACGAGCTGGGTACATTTCTATATACAGCATTTATTTACAAAGGTGAGGAAAGGTATGTGGCACAGTGAATTGGGTTTATTTCTATGTACAGCATGGGATAGCAAGGAATTTGTGGGTTGCTGCAAAAGACAAGCAATCTTACAAAAGCAGACACAAAGCCGAGTTGTCCTGTTATATCTTCTGCAATCTTAACTTAAACGAGGACATGGCAGCATCACACACGCGCGCACACACAACACACACACACACACACACACACACACGCACGCACGCACACACACACACACACACACACACACACACGGAAGATTAGATGGAGCCCAGAGAGATTGAGAGCAGATGAGGATAAATGACCTCAATACCTGGTGTGGTCGGCAGACCAACGCAACCTAGAATGCTAAGGTAGAGGTAGGTGGGAGGGGGAATACTAGTGGTGTCTAAGGTGTGGGAGCGGGAGGTGTGGTGTGGTGCAATGTGGGGAGTGCGTTGTCGTGCCAGAGGAAAATGGGATTGCGAGTCAGTAATGATTCTCTTTGTGCTTCCAAAGAAGATGGGATAGAGAAGTGGAGAGAGAGAGAGAGAGAGAGAGAGAGAGACTGAGAGAGAGAGAGAGAGAGAGAGAGAGAGAGAGAGAGAGAGAGAGAGAGAGAGAGAGAGAGAGAGAGAGAGAGAGAGAGAGAATAGATGTGTGAGGCAAAAGATCCCTAACCCAGCCATATAAAGGTCTTTATGGAGCCTGTACCTCCATGGGATGCTCTGCCTGAGCATTCCACCTCAAGATGTGGTGTGGTGTCTCCTGCTGAATCACTTTGCCGGGGCTCGTGGCAATGTACGCTCCTCCCTGGTCTGTCTGGCTGCACAGGGGTGGCAGAACGTTAATAGCATGGCACGGAGTCTCGGCAGTCACCCTGGATCAGGCTCTCAATAAGAATAATGTCCTGGCAATTGTACACCTCTAGCAGAAGAGCCAGTGAAGGTGAGGCAGTGAAGAAGACGCAATGAAGAGAAGAGAGCTAACAGCTTCACGCTCCCCTTTTATAAGCCCGGGCAAAGGGTGGGGTGATGATCCAAAGCGACGCACTGTGACCCGAATCCTGCTTCTCTATTGGGCCACAGCGGCCCTCACCTTCCCCTGCCAGGCTCCAGGACCGGAAACTGTCTCAGTTGCCCATCCGCTTTGGCAAGGGTCAAAGCTACTGACTCAACATAGGGTATGCTCCCTGAGCAAGCACCCAGCCCTGAACATGCTCCGATTGCAGTCTGAATGTCGAATAGCGACGGACTTTCCACGCCACTCACGGGCTCCCTCTCATGAGCCAAAATGGCCATCTGGGCCCCGTACCAAACTCCCGGATCGTTCTTCTTGCGACCCATCCTCGCTGCCCCTGTCTTGCCATGGTCTGGCGACTGGATGAGGATTGTATTAATTCCGTGTGCTCACCCGGGACATCCCTGGTAAGATGCGGTCGAGATATTGACATCTGTTGCTTGGCCAAGCATCGTGTGGTCCCGAGGACAGCCCAAGTCATGCAGTACTCCTCCATGCAGAGTGGCGAATTGTAGTGATGTAGTGGTACGGGGTGGTGTGGGAATATTTTTCTCACGTGTGGGAGGAGTTTGTGGTCGAAGTGGTGAGGTGCGAAGCAAGGTGAGATGCCGGTTGGAAATTGGCGCACAGATTTGAATGAAATAATGGCACACGATGCCCGTGCGCGGGTTGTGCAGTGTGTAGTGGAGGGAGTGTGGTGGTTCTGAGCCACAGGAGGCATCGTGGTGTGCTTTTTATCAATCGAATATTGAATGGCATGTGTGCTTGCTTGCTTGTTTTGAACCATGACTAAATGGACAGGGTTAGGGTTGGAATCAGAATATGAAATAGTTACTGGTTATGGACCTAACTACGAGACCCACGCAATGCACTTCGTCCCGTTAACCCATTAGACACGAGGGGAGGTCTAACTGCACAAAGACTAACAAAATAACTGCCTGGGGATCACTGTATGTTGGGTGCCATTGCCTTAGAGGCATGCGGTTTTGCAGAACCGTAACAATATATTACAAGCAATAATTAACAAAAATTTGTCTAAAATTTGTCATTCAATATTTTTGTCTTCTGAATCACAATGCTCATTGATAGCCATAATTTTTTTCCTCATTGTTCTGTGCAGGTGGAGAAAACCGGAAACAACCTCAAAGGAAAGGTTGCAAGCCCCCTTGAAAAACTGCAAGACTCCTACTCACGTTGGCCAGAGTTTCAGCAGGTGGTGCGGCGTGGCTTCGTCAAAGCTGAAGGCTTGCGACAATTGTTCCAAGCCCTGCCCTTTTGGACTGCTAATGGTCAATTGGCATACATTGCTGAAACTTTAGCTTCGGTTGAATTTTACAGGTATTATTACACGTATCCTATATCCTCCTCTTTTCTTTCTTGGTTTGTGTTGTATTTTGAAAAAAAATACTTTTGAAAACCTTTGAAAGGCATTTTAAAGTAAAATGAGATAAGAGCTTATTTGTTTTTGCACGCAAATTTCAGTTCATTGTACGTCCAGCAAATTTGAATATTTTTTTTAATTTATTTGTTTCCTTCATAACTAATGAAAATCGAGTCGCCTGTATGTATATCACATTCAGGTTAGTTATTATTACACAATAGTCAAATTTATTTACGACTTGAAATTTGAACTTTTTGGTGTGTATTGCAAAAATTCTCCTCATTTTGAACGTCATTTTTCAGTCTCTCTTGCCTTGTTATTTTGTTCTCGTTTCAAATGTTTTGTAACACTGTTGCCTGCCTCATTTTATCCTCCCTTTCTGACCTTTTACTCTTTCACCTTCAAAGCAATTCCCTTTCCACTTCCTCACCTCTATTCATATTTCTGTGATAAACTTAAATCATTTTGTGAATAAGTGAATAACTAAACGAGGGATGTATATAATAACCGCCATGGGAAGCAAGGTGAATGACGTTTTGGATGTTAATCCTTTATCAAGGCAAAAAACCCTCATGCACAGATTTATCCCCTCTCATGTTCAGTTGTCCTACCCTTCCTTCCGCCCTTGGTTTACTGAAGCTTGTGGCGAGGCAGTTGTCCTGAAACAACTTGCCTTTGCCTCATGGAAAGCAAACCCAACTGAGGGCAATCTCAGTTCCTTCCACAAAGCTCGGAACAAGTGTGTATCTACCCTCAGGAGAGCCAGAAAACAACATCTTTCTCATCTCAAGTCTGAACTCTCAAACCTCTCTCCCTCCTCAAAATCCTGGTGGCGTTTACTCAAATCTGTTTCTAGTGTATGTTCCCCCTCCATCCCCTCCCTTACCTCAAATGGCCGCACTGCTGATACGACACATGATAAAGCTGAATGTCTAAACTCGGTGTTTGCAGCTAAATCTTGTGTCCTAAACCCATCACTTTCTCTACCCACCTTACCCAGTCGCACCCAACTGTCCCTGGACTCTGTGTCCTTTTCTCCGAACAAGGTGGAGAGCTTGCTTTCAAACCTTGACTCAGATTCTGCAACCGGTCCAGACAGCTTCAGCCCACGTGTCCTCAAAGCCTGCTCTTCTGCTCTTGCTCACCCTCTCTCTGTTCTATTCACCCTCTCATTTGCTCAAGGTCATCTGCCATCTGCTTGGAAATCTGCAAACATCACTGCCCTGCATAAAAATGGTGCAAAAACAGATCCCTGTAACTACAGACCAATCAGCCTTCTCCCAATCATCAGCAAGGTTATGGAATCCATCATCGCTTCAGACATGAAATCCTTCCTCTTCTCCAATGGCTTGATTTCCGATCATCAATTTGGTTTCAGACCAGGTCACTCTACCCTGGAGATGCTGCTTCTGCTCTCCCATCAATGGATGGAGGTCCTCAATGCCAGACAGGAAATCCGAGCCGTATCCCTGGACATATCACGTGCTTTTGACACAGTCTGGCACCCTGCACTACTCACCAAACTCTCTTCCCATGGTATTCAAGGCCATCTCCACTCATGGCTCGCAGACTTCCTCTCCTGTCGCAGTCAACGTGTGGCCCTAAATGGAGTTCTTTCATCCCCTCTTCCTGTGCAGGCTGGAGTTCCTCAAGGTAGCGTTCTGGGCCCTGTTCTTTTTCTGGTTTTCATCAACGATCTCTCCGACTCTCTGGAAAATCCTCGATATCTCTTTGCCGATGCCTCCACCCTCTGCCGTACCATCTGTCACCCCTCAGACCGGCAATCAGCAGCTTCTTCGCTCACTGCAGATCTGGATAAAATCACAAACTGGTCCAACACGTGGAACATGTCTTTCAATCCAGACAAATCTCACACTCTCACTATGTCTCTTCGAAAGGACCGTTTAGAACCCCCCCCCCCCATCCACTTTCTCAACAATCCTCTAGAAGAAGTCTTTTCTTTCAAGCTTCTGGGTCTCACTATCTGCCATGACCTTTCCTGGGAAAGTCACATTTCCAACCTCGCCTCAAAAGCCAGTCGCCGACTGGGAATCCTCCGTCGTGCAAAGTCCTTCCTCGGCCCTCTTGAGATCCTGACCACTTACAAAGCTTTTGTCCGTTGCCTGATGGAGTACTGCTCTCCCCTCTGGGTGGTGCTCCTGCCTCCCACCTTTCTCGGCTTCACGCTGTCGAAACCAGGGCATTTAGGATCATCGGCATCTCCCGCAATGAAGCTGAGTCTTTGGGCCTCTCACTCAATCACCGTAGGTTGGTCGATGGTCTTTCTGTCTTCTACCGACTCCTCTCCAGCCTTGCCCCCCCCCACCCTCTCTGCGATTTGTCCCCACCACATTTCCACAGGGCACTCAAGGTCCGCCAACAACCCCCTTCTGGTAAAACTACCAAAATCACAAATCACTGCTCACCTTCACTCTTTCATTCCTCTTTTTTCCCGCCTTTGGAATAAACTCCCTCACTCTATTCTTTCCCATTCTTCCCTCCAGGCTTTCAAAACAGCTATTCACCACCACCTCTTATCATCCCCCATCCAAATCCTCGATCTTTTCTACCCCCGATAATCCACCCAAGCCCACTTCCTTCAATTCCCCTGCTTTCCTTCCTGAAAGTCCCTGTAATGTCCATCTTCTCTTCCCCATGTTCCCCGTCCCATCCCCATCCTTCTCCCTTCCACAGTTCACCTAATGTGTCTGTTCCCCACTGTTTTGTCCCTTCCACTCCCACCCCTCTTGTCTCACGCCCCCTTGCTGTGCGTTGTGTGTTAGCTCTCATACGAGCCTCGACAAAGTATACAAAAAAAAAAGAAGAAAAAAAAGAACAAATGGAAATAATAAAAAATAGGACAACTCGACAACTGGATACAATACCAGGCCATGTATAACTGGAACATGACCAACAGGGATGAGAAATTTTCCCCGAAGAAAACGTATCCTTCTATGAACGAGGAATCTGGTTCACTTCTCTATTCTATTAGATTCCATGGTTGGAAATTAATACTTTGGAATCGATCTGCCCACCACCATGAAGCACTCAAGCAAGCACTCCAATGAGATGGTTAATAAGGAACGGCGAGCTGGATCATACAGAACACCGTCCGGAGACGACCGGAGATGTCTGGAGTATCAAACAATGTGCAAATTGAACAAATAAACACCTTTTTAGCAGTCAGAGCTGCTGCTAAGTTCAGTTCAAATTTGGATATTTGGTTCAGGTTAAGAGATTCTCAAGCTTATCGCATTTCAGCTGTAATGCTTTTAAACGTCCACAGTTTTCTTTTTTATGGTGATGGAGGGAGAGGGTGTGTGGGGGAGGGGTTGGGAGGAGGTGGAAAGGGGTTTGGGAGGAGGTGAGCATGAGGTGAGGGGCAGGGAAAACAGACTTGCGGTGGAGCGTTAATTACTATTCATACTGTCCCATCAAAATGATTATGCACAGAATAACAGTGAAGATGGAAACAAAATAAATGTATGAAATACATTTTCCACCAGTCATACGATATTCACCGCCCAGAGATAAATTCCTCCTGGATACGTCCGGAGACGACCGCAGTCCGGAGATGACCGCCGCCTGGAGACAACCGCCATCCGGACACGTCTGGAGATGACCCGCCATCTGAACACGTCCGGATATTAAATAATATGTGAATACAACTCTCTGGATGTTTATATGCATTACAGCTGAAATGTGACAAGTTCTATAGTCTCAAAACCTGAACTGAATTCCAAAATTTGAAATGCAGAATTGACCTGAGCAGCAGTTCCGACCGCTTTTAACAAAAACAAACGAGTTCATTTATCGAATTCGCACATTGTTTGACACTCTGGACATCTCCGGTCTTCTCCGGACAGTATTCAATATGACCGCGCTGGCTTGGCAAGTTATTAGCAATCGGTTAGAACAAACATTACCTGGAGATGCCTGGAATGTCAAACAATGTCTGAATTGAACAAATGAACACTTTTTTGTCAGCAGTCTGAACTGCTGCTGAAGTCGATTCTGCAGGTTAAATTTCGAAAATTGGCTCATGTTAAGAGATTCTAGAACTTATCGTATGTACAGAAAGGAAATAAAGCCATCAGAACTGGCATCTACTGGCGTTTATAAGCATTGTGGCGTTTCAAACGAGTCGTAGGAATGATGATCAGGCATTCGATGATATGAGTGAGGAAAGAGAAAAAACAATTAATGAGCATTTTATCTTCAAGAAACCATTGCAGCCTGTTCTAAGTCAAGGTATTGTTGAACAGGCCAAACAAAATTGTGAATTAAGACCCAAGCAAGCTGACAGAAGGCTGACTCATGGGCTGACCAAGGATTACGCCTTGATAAAGGATAATTATATATGGCCATTAATTATCTTCAAAAGGGGTGTTTAAATTAACCCAAACACCCAATTTTCATTCATGCACTACCTTGGAGTTCTCTTGGTATGCGTGCAGTTTCAAGTTGTTAGGTTTCATAGTTTTGGAGTTTTGAAGGAGACACACCACCGCACTGCCGCACTGACACACTGACATTTATTAGTATAGATTGCGATTTTTTTTGGTCAATACGAGGGGGAAGCAGAGCCCTTTGCGGATTCAGTGCCCAGGCTTCAGTGCCCAGGGCCGTCATGTAATGTATTCAGATCAACAGAAAGTGACAACTGTTGTCTGCCTGTCAGTTTGATAGCTGGAGTCGTTTGCAAAATGGAGAGGGTTTTGCAAAACATCAGAGAGATTGTGTAGATTGATGAAGAACAAGAATGTGCCAAATACACTGCCTATGCAGTTTTCATCCATAATTATCTTGCCAAAACGAAGTTTTTGCAAGATATGTTAGTCAGCTTGTATGTTTTTATTTATTTATTTATTTTTTGTTTGTTTGTTTGTCTGTAATCACGTATAAAAAATTCTGCAGAGCACAGTTATCATTGGAAATTTTTGTAACTTCGCATATCAGAGGCCCATAGAGGTCCCTTTCAGTGCACAACATTTTGAAGGTCAAAGGTCAAGGTCACTTTGTCGCAAATCAGGGGAGTCGACGAAACCCTTATTTTTTGAGTAATTTTGATCGGATCGTCTTCAAACTTCATGGGAATATAGTTCATGGTCTGACGCTCAGCTGATTAATTTTTGGTGGCGATTGGCCTTGACCTTCATGGTTAGCGCCTGAGGTCAAACATATTTGACCCCAAGGTCAAATTTTCAAGTTTTAGGAACCATATCGTGTAGTACCTCAAATTGAACACCTCGATGAGTGCTTTCTAGATATGTCAAGCTTGAGACATTATGACGTCATTTGGTGACATTATGAGGCAAACACATATTTTTCATGGTTACTCTGAAGAACGATTCTCATCGGAATCTCTCGTAGGCAGATATTCCTCAAGGAGTTGCTCCTGGTGGATAGCAGCTCTGTTCACCTCAGTGTGACCTTAAAGAAGTCACACGTGGTCACCTTTTGGCAAGATACAGGTCACCCTGCGGGTGACATTGGTTTATTTTTATATTGATTTTCTCATTTAACTTATTCTCTTGACTCTTGACTCTTGCTATTCATGACTCTTGCTTGATTGAAATAAAGAATGAAGTTACTTTATCACGAGATTGATTTGCTTGCAACTGTAAAGTCGTTGAAAGTTTCATTAAATCAATGTGACCATTCTGTTGTGCTTCTTCCCTTGTTCTTCAGGTGGCTTGCTTATCTTATACTACTCGTTGTGAACACGTTGATTTGCTTGCTGGTGCTTCTCGGCCTATCCAAACAGTCCCGTTGTCTTCTCCTGATGTAAGTGCCTTTTTAGCCTTGACCTATTTATTAGTTTTTAACCACAGCAAGACCTGATCAGCTAAGAAAAATATTTATGTCGATTTGATTCGAAATATATTGTGATGGTTCTGGGGAACCAAGACCCCAAGGCGATGGTACACAATATACATGGGTTCCCGAGTCAGTTATTCCATTATTACATTCTCTAGATAGGGTCCTCCTCTTGTGTCTAATGGGTTACAATGTGAACATGACTTTGTGTTGTCAGTGATTAGTTAGGTTTTTCCGCCTATTCTTCCCCATTATCTTTTCTGTATATGATCTCCTAACATGACCAGCACTTGCTGCGAGCAGCCTAATTTGTATATTTGGGCCAGAACCCCATCTCTATCAGCAAGCCATCTGTACCCTTCTTGCGCATTCGAGTGACAGATAGGGACCTCTACACATCAGCTCCATGTTGAGTCAGAAACTTATGTACATGGCAAGTTCGGAGGATGAGTGAAAGCAATTCCAAACCAGCAACCTCGTGGGAAGGGTGACATCACCCCACACCACGTCTGGACCAATGGGCACACTGCACTCAGAGAAAAGAGGGCAGTGCATGACCCATGCTCCCTGGAACCACACCTACAAGAGAGACGGGGATTCACCCTTGACTCCCGCCAAACTCCAAGGCCCATAAATATTGGAGCTGGTCATTGAAAAAGAGCTTGTATGGTGGTTGTTGCTGGATGGAGTGGTTGCTACACTATTTGTTGGTGCTTGCTGCTGAAGGGGAAGGAATGGAATGGAATGGAACAGGACGCTAAGGAAGCGAGCAGACTGAGCACCATTCAGTCTGGGCATGGTATTGGGCGAGAGGCAAAATCGACAACCACACACGATAGGCAATTCTAATTATTATGCATTGTTCCTCTCATTTTTCGATTCATCTACTGCAGATGCACAGGGCCATCGGCGAGGGCAAAGCCCAAACAATTATTCTTTTTCGAGCGACCACTGACTCGCACCCTGTCTTTCTCACTCTAAACACTGACACTGCATCCCGCTCACACTTCTTCATCATGCACCCAGACATCCCCCTTTGATCTTCGTTATCCCCCACCCTTACCTTCCCTGCACTTTGGACTAGCACATACCCCTGTGATGTGCTAGGTAAATCAGAGGTCATCAATGCCTCAGCTTTTCCTGTCTCTCTTGCTCATCTACCCTTCCACAGAGTGATTCTGATGGTGCCTGTCATGTTAATCTAAGTAAGACTGTGTAAGACAAATAGCTTGGGTTCGCTCTGCTCTTTGTCCCTTTATTGCATCAATCTGTATCACTGTACGTCTTTTGCCACACCACACAAATATTGTACGTCCCTGCTGTATGAACACCCCCTGTCAATAAACCACTTGTCTTCACTGTGCCACATATTTTTCCTCATGCTTCCATAATAATAAACCCATCTTAATTTTTCCAGTGTCAGAGTGGCGACCCAACCAGAATTGTGCCCAATAGCCCAGGAGACTGCTTTGGCAGCACTGATGCTCTGTTGAAAGTATGGATAGATGGATTAATTGTTCAGTACTACTTGCTCATAGTGTCCTTCCCTCGATTGGTCCAGCACAGTCTGCGAGATTGTTAGACAGGAAGTTTTACCCCACATGATTTGCTCTTGTTCGCCAGTGTGCACTCACTGTTTCGTTTGACAGTAGTCAGAGTGCACACTGAGGGCATGGACCTCGGTTAATCGAGTCAGCTCCTCCGTTAAACGGTGTCAGACGGGGAACCCTGTTAGAGTTGACAAAGTTAATTGACGTAAGTGGTTGCTTACAAACCCACCAGGCTGCGGAGTTATCCATGACACGTAATCCGAGTGCTTCCCTCATGGTAATCCCCGAACCCCGAGTCCACGACATTATTGAGAGTTATGTACAGTACTGCATTTACAGTAGATTACATGAACAGCCATCCTAATAGTCTTGCCTAATTGTCTCTTACAGCCTCTTACAAAAAGATTACAACCCCTCTTGCCTCTCATAAAATCTATGAGTATCTATATATTATTTCTGTTAACGTCTGCGTGTAATTTGACATATCTCCTCCAATACTGCCGGACGGATTGTCGCCATTTTCGGCAAGTGGGTGCTCTGTGGTCTAACGAACAGCATGGGCTATGTGAGATCGCGCCAGACAGACACGTTTGGGAATTTTGGGCGATTTTCTAATTTTTACGTTCATTTGCATGGCGACGTGTGACGTCACCGCTGAGGGGCGTAATTCCGTCATGACATCATCGGTCATTCGCTGACGTCATTACGTCGATATTTCCATTCGGTCGCCATCGTTGAACTGTTGTCCGGTAAGTGCTGCCATCTATCCAAAATATATGAACTGGAGTAAGGGAGTACTCATTGCATCAAACACTGAACATAAACACAACTGATTATAATCTATATATTATTTCTGTTAACGTCTGCGTGTAATTTGACGTATCTCCTCCAAAACTGCTGGACGGATTGTCGCCACTTTCGGCATGCGGGTGCTCTGTGGTCTAATGAACAGCATGGGCGATGTGAGATCATGCCAGACGGACACGTTTGGGGATTTTGGGCGATTTTCTAATTTTACGTTCGTTTGCATAGTGACGTGTGACGTCACCGCTGAGAGGCGTAATTCCGTCATGACATCATCGGTCATTCGCTGACGTCATTACGTCTGTCGTCGACAGACCGTCACCACCGAGAGGCGTAATGCCACTCCGAGAAAACAGCGTCTGCAATGTAAAACCCTCTTCTGCACATGCTGACTCCCTCAGAAGGTGAATTTCACACAAAAAATGTAACAAGAAACATTGTATTTAAAGTAAAGATTTATTTTAAAGAAATATTATTTCTGTTAACGTCTGCGCGTAATTTGATGTTTCTCAACCACCATCATTACCTGTGTTGTGTCTTGCGTATGTGATATTCAAATTAAAGTGTCCAGCGGTGTTCGATCGTCGGATGTGCGCCAAAAAGTGGCGTTCATTGAAATTTGCATTCTGATTCTCGGTCACCCTCCACTGCTCCTGTTCAGTCTAGGGCTAGGCCTATATCATGTTAAACTTGCCCCATCAGATGCCAACCTTCCAGTCACACTGCAGAGGATGCAATTTCCAGTCAGACTCGCATACTCGATGACCATAAACAAATCCCAGAGCCAAACATTTGACAAACTCGGAATATACCTCCCAGCCCCTGTGTTCTCCCATGGCAACTATATGTTGCATTTTCACGTGCAAGAGGTTACTCCTATATATCCATCAAAGTGGACAATAATTCCTCACAATGACTATTCAGCAACAAGACACTCACCCAAAATGTCATCTACAGGGAGGTCCTTTAGAAAACTAAGGAAAGGTAACCATAGTGCATCACATACCGAATGACACCCTCCCCAGCTTCCCATAACATCAACTATTATGCCTCATCCACCTTTTGCCACCCATTCAACTCCGTGCGGAGCACGGGTATATGCTAGTATACGAGGTGTGTTCAAAAAGTATCCAACCTTAATTTTTCGTGCGTAAACAAATGAAGCTAGGGAGGCGTGGTTTGGTGCACGTATGTAGGCGATCCTATTCCGTAGGATTTGCTTCATTTGTTTTCATTTCAAAATCAAAAATCATTCAAAATCCCGTAGCTTCATTTGTTTACGCACGAAAAATTAAGGTTGGATACTTTTTGAACACACCTCGTATACTAGCATATACCCGTGCTCCGCACGGAGTTGAATGGGTGGCAAAAGGTGGATGAGGCATAATAGTTGATGTTATGGGAAGCTGGGGAGGGTGTCATTCGGTATGTGATGCACTATGGTTACCTTTCCTTAGTTTTCTAAAGGACCTCCCTGTAGATGACATTTTGGGTGAGTGTCTTGTTGCTGAATAGTCATTGTGAGGAATTATTGTCCACTTTGATGGATATATAGGAGTAACCTCTTGCACGTGAAAATGCAACATATAGTTGCCATGGGAGAACACAGGGGCTGGGAGGTATATTCCGAGTTTGTCAAATGTTTGGCTCTGGGATTTGTTTATGGTCATCGAGTATGCGAGTCTGACTGGAAATTGCATCCTCTGCAGTGTGACTGGAAGGTTGGCGTCTGATGGGGCAAGTTTAACATCATATAGGCCTAGCCCTAGACTGAACAGGAGCAGTGGAGGGTGACCGAGAATCAGAATGCAAATTTCAATGAACGCCACTTTTTGGCGCACATCCGACGATCGAACACCGCTGGACACTTTAATTTGAATATCACACACGCTAGACACAACACAGGTAATGATGGCGGTTGAGAAACATCAAATTACGCGCAGACGTTAACAGAAATAATATTTCTCTAAAATAAATCTTTACTTTAAATACAATGTTTCTTGTTACATTTTTTGTGCGAAATTCACCTTCTGAGGGAGTCAGCATGTGCAGAAGAGGGTTTTACATTGCAGACGCTGTTTTCTCGGAGTGGCATTACGCCTCTCGGTGG
>NC_140961.1:52411658-52494158 GCF_056783735.1 Eptatretus burgeri
ACAGGAGCTCAAGTGTGCCAAGGAAGGACTTTGCATGATGGAGGATGCCGAGTCAGCGTCTGGCTTTGGAAGCCACTTTTAAAATGTGATTTTCCCAAGAGAAATCATGGCTAAGAGTGAGACCCAAGAGTTTGAGTGACTGAACCTCTTCGAGGGGGTTGGAGAGAAAGTAGATGTAAGAGTTTGCGGTCCAGTCCTTTCAGATATATATATATATATATATACTTTTTTTTTCACAGGATTGAAAAACATATTCCAAGTGTTTGACCAGTTTATGATTTTGTCAAGGTCTGAGGAGAGGGAAGAGGCTGCAACCTGTCTGTCAGAAGGATGAGGAATGTTACAGCAGAGAGTGAAGTTATCAGCAAAGAGACAAAGAGGATTTTTGAGATAGTCAGTGAAATCATTGATGAAGATTCGGAATAAAATGGGGTTGAGAACACCACCTTGTGATACTCCAGCTTTGAGAAGGAGAGAAGATGAAAGAGTTCCATTGAGAGCCACACATTGACTACGATAATGCATGAAGTCAGAAATCCAAGAGTGGAGTTGGCCTTGGATTCCATAGGCAGACAGTTTGGAGAGCAAGGCAGGATGTCAGACTCTATTAAAAGCTTGAAATATGTCCAGAGATATGGCCCTGATCTCATGTCTGATATTGAGGGCTTCCATCCATTGTTGGGAGAGTAGAAGCAGCATGTCCAAGGTAGAGTGAGTGACCAGGTGTGAATCCGAATTGATATATAATCTGAGATGAGGCTGTTGGAGAAAAGGAATGATTTTATGTGAACTGTGATGATGGATTCCATGATGTTGATGATTGGACGTAAACTGATTGCGCTGTAGTTAATGGGATCCATTTTTGCACATTTTTATGTAATGCTGTGATGTGAATACAGTAAATTTATTTTTATTTTCCCATTTCCTACCCCCACCCCCCCCCCACCTCCTTTGGCTTATCTCCTGTTTTCCGCCACATTTCGATCTCTTACAAACCATCATCATGAGTTATCTGAATTAAGTCCAAATATCATCCCAAGTGTCATCCCGTGAGGAGGATAGTGTTGCCAAAGCATCTTCCAGGGCAATAAAATGCACTGGGTGGTTTACCATTGCCTCCGCGGTGTGATCAGGATTTGAACCTGCAGTTGTCAGTGCACAATAATGAAGCTCACTACGTCGAGTCAACCTTCAATCCAATCTTGCAAATGCGTGTGTTTAAATTTATTTTTATTTGTAAGCATAGAATTTTGGTAATTTTGATTATTTTCAATCGTTCCTCCCCATTATGGTTTTGCAGAGCTCTTCTGGCTGGAGTGTTGATGTTGATTGTATGCTGGGCTTCTCTGGGCTTGGATGTGGTGCTGGTTGTGGTGAGTGATACACACGTTAAATATTTTGAGTGAAGAAACTTTGCAAATGCAGAAAGCAAAGCAATGTGGACAGGGGGTATGTCTTGAAAGCGTGACAATTCTTTGACTACCTGACCAGTTGCTGCAATATTATGTGCCATGCTGATAACATTGGTAGTTTATAATAACTGAACTTGTCTTTCATCATTGGTTATCTTCAGGGGATGAGTTCCAAATGAAAGAGCACAGAATTATTTAGTTGACATGCTGATGAGGTGTACATTAATGGGCCCAACAACTTACTTTTAAGTCTTCCCATATTTCTCTTCATTTCTTAACCTTGTTTGTTGATATTATTGTGACATGAGCTCCCGATTCTTCAAGGGGTTTTGAGGTTGCTACAGATGTGTTTAAGATGGTTTATAAAATAGTTTGGGTTCAGAAATGACAGAGTTTCTGACAATGCAAATCAGTGCATGTTTAGTGTTTACAGTACATTGGGGAAAATTATTTAGTTAGCTCATTTCTTTGTTTGAATATTCTTGTGCAAGTTAGTCAAAATACAATGTAAATTTCACAAGGTTGTTCTCATACATTAGTACGTGTCAGTTAAAAGTTCGATGTTGTGGTAAATTTAAGCATAAGTAAATGCCTGCAAATAAACGATTAAAATGGACGGTTATGTGTAATAAGTTTCATTGAACATGGATCGGTAAATTGTAATATAAACTGCTTGACGTATTTTTTTTTTGTATACCTTGTCAAGGCTCATATGAGAGCGAACACACAATGCACAGCAAGAGGGGCATGAAACAAGAGAGGTGGGAGAAGGAAGGACAAAACAGTGGGGAACAGAGACATGAGGAGATGTGTGGAAGGGAGAGGGATGGGGTGGGGAACATGGGGAATACAAGATGGACACGACAGGGACTTTCAGGAAGGAAAGCAGGGAATTTGAAGGAGGTGGGTTTGGGGTGATTAATGGGGGTAGAAAAGATCGAGGCTTTGGATGGGGGAAGATAAGAGGTGGTGGTCAACAGCTGTTTTGAAGGCCTGGAGGGAAGAATGGGATTGAAGATAGTGTGGGAGTTTATTCCAAAGGTGGGAAAAAGAGGAATGAAAGAGTGAAGGTGAGCAGTGATTCGTGATTTTCGTAGTTTTACCAGAAGAGGGTTGCTGGCGGACATTGAGCACCCTGTGGAAATATTGGGGGGCGTGGGGGGCATATCGCAGACAGAGCAAGGGAAGCAAGACCGGAGAGGAGACAGTAGAACACAGAAAGACCACCAACCTGCCTGCGGTGAGAGAGTGAGAGGACCAAAGACTCAGCCTCATTGCAGGAGATACCAATCATCGTAAATGCCTTGGTTTCCTCAGTGTGAAGCCGAGAATGGTGAGAGGCAGGAGCACCAGCCCAGAGGAGAGAGCAGTACTCCATCAGACTGCAGACAAAAGCTTTGTGTGTGGTCAGGAGCTCAGGTGGGCCGAGGAAGGACTTTGCACGACAGAGGATTCCCAGTCGGTGACTGGCTTTGGAGGCCAGGTTGGAAATGTACCTTTCCCAGGAAAGATCATGGCGGATAGTGAGACCCAGAAGCCTGAATGAAAAGATTTCTTCCAGAGGATTGTTGAGAAAGTAGATTGGCAGGTTTTCCAAATGGTCCTTTCGGAGAGACATATTGAGAGTGTGAGATTTGTCAAGATTGAAAGGCATGTTCCACGTGTTGGGACAGTTTGTGATTTTATCCGGATCTGCAGAGAGCGAAGCTGCGGCTTCGATGCCACCAGGATTTGGAGGAGGGAGAGAAGTTTGAGAGTTCAGACTTGAGATTAGAAAGGTATTGTTTTCTGGCTCTCCTGAGGGTAGACATACTTATTCAGAGCTTTATGGAAGGAACTGAGATTACCCTCAATTGGGTTTGCTTTCCTTGAGGCAAAGGCAAGTTGTTTCAGAACAACTGCCTCGTCACAAGCTTCAGTGAACCCTGGGCGGGAGGAAGGGTAGGACAACTGAAGACGAGAGAGGATAAATCTGTACATGAGAGAAAGCATGTTTCTTTGAAAGAATTCCCAGGATGAGTTGATGTTTGAGAAAGTAGTGATGGGAGACCAGTCGAGAAGTTTGATGGTTGCTTGGAGACCCTGCCAGTCAGCTTGAGTGAAATGCCAGACTGGACGTAGTCAGAAGGATAGCAAATATTTTCAGGGTTGAGGGAATTTGATTGAGTACCTTTGGTTGAGATCCGAGTCAGGAAATTGACAATTTGAGTCAGTCCCAATGAGTCGCAGAAGTCTTTTGCTGAAATACCATGGCAGGTGAGAGAGAGGTACCCTCACCCAGCCAACTGGCATGATGACAATTGAAGTCACCACATATGAGAAAGAGAGAGTTGGGATGAGATGAGAAGATAGAAGTTGGTCCATGTTGTTTTCGGATAGTGAGGTGTAAATGGAGTCATCACTATTTGGTGGACGGTATTGCACACATACACATGAGGTGGTAGTGGAGGGGAAGCTTCAGCCAGAGGTATTCCTTGGGGTGTGGGGGAGTGAGGGCAGTGCATGGAGAGTGAGGAATAGAGTCTTTGATGAAGAGAGCAACTCCTCCACCAGGACGAGGCTCAGGTCTGTCATCCCGGAGGAGGGAGTAACCAGAGAGAGATACTAGGGAGTCAGAGATGTCTTGAGGGAAGAAAGTTTCTGTTCGGCAGATTATGTCTGGTTTGTCAGTGGCAACCTGTATGGAAAGATCTGTCAGGTTTGAGTGAAGCCTTGAATATTTGACGTCCACACTTCATGAAGAGGGAGGGGAGGAGGCTTTGGGTGCAGGGAGTGGGAGGGGAGGGGGAGGGTAGGACAAGGGAGGAGATGGGGAGTAAATGAGGGTTGTTGAAAGAGTGTGGGGGATTGCAGAATAGCTCGGCGAAGGAGCCGGATGAGGAGAAGAAAAGTCTCTGTGGTGTTGGGTTGAGGTACAGTGGGGAGTAATAAGAGAGGGGGCAGAAGGCAGTTGAGGATTTGAGGAGGTGGAGTGATGGGATGGAGGAGAGAGGGCAGGGGAAGGAGGCAGCTTTGTGGATGTGCGGGGGGGGCGGGGAGCGGAACTTTGAGAAGAGTGAGTGAGGGGGGTGAATGGAGGGAGTTTTTGTGAGTGGGGAGAGTTGAGGGAGAAAGGTGAGAGGAGAGTTTTTGAGAAAGGTTAGGGGGAAGTTTGGAGGGGGAAGAGTGTGATGGTTGCTTTGAGAGGGAGGGGTGAGAGTGGTGAATTGGCACTGAAGTTGGAAAAAAAGGATGATTGATGGAAAGCAAACATGCATAGCAAACTGGGGTTTTAAATGTTTTTAGTTCAGAAATACGACTAAAGACATTTCTTGAGCGATGCAATAAATATGAATTAAGAGAATGGAGAGAAGAAACATTGTAACAGTTGGACTTTTTGGACAAGGTATGAAGAAAAGGTCGAATTGAGAGCAGTCTGTTGAAATAGAAAAAGAGTCGTAAATTATGATACAGTAATGAGAACCACACGAGTGAAAGAGGAAGATGAAGCATAAGAAGAGTCGGTTTTTTATTATTATTATTATTATTATTATTATTATTATTATTACTCGAAGCACCTGCTCCCTTCGGGAGCCGTCAAGGGGGTCATGTTATCATATTGTTGCGGATTCACGCCCGCCGGCGTGCGGACGGCCACGTAACTCGAATCGCGGCACGTCGCCCACCGGACGGACAATCCAGTCGTGACCCTCTCGGACTAACGCCGGGAACTAGTCACGGGTGGACCTTTCGGTCTCACCGCGATCGTGCCAATCGGCCCCCGCGTGGGATAGGGTTGCTCGCCAATTTCGACCTACCTAAGTACCCACACAGAGGGTAGACCGGGCGATCGCACCTCGCCGCAGGTCGACTTCGGACACGGGCCACTTTAAGCGACCCGTTCCGTACTATCGGGATAACCGAGCGGTGTTATTCGTCGGCCTCGACGGTTCGATTAATTATCGGGCGTTTTAGCCCACGACCAACCCTTTACGTGAAGCAAGATGGAGATTCAATAGAGGAAAAGACGAAGCGAAGCGGGAAAACAGTTCAACAATAAGCACATTTATTTCGCGATGAACGGAAAGCACACATATACAATTCCACCAAAAGCACATGTAAAAGAAGAAGACAATGCAATATTACACAAAAAGCAAATGCAACAATGCAGATCTAACCGACTACCGGGCACACGGCAACACTTATACAATTTTACTTCACAGACGGCGCCGACAACACATATTCCCAAAGCAAAAGAAAAGAGAACCACCCTCCAGGATGAGGCGGGCCTGGGGCCGAGACCGGGTCGGGCCTACCCGACTGATGATGAGACGCAGAGCGGCGGTGGCGCCTCAACTCCGTGGGCCTCGCGGACAGTGTGTGGTAGGGGGTGGGAAAAGGGGGCCCCCTTTGTCGCACTATCTCAGCGTGGGGGGAAACAGGAGGGGGTTGCTGATGCTCGGGGGAAGGAGGATATCACCCTGTCTCGGGTCCCGCGGCGAGCGTCTCCTCCTCCACCTCGGTCGCGTTGCTGGCCTCTCCCTGTGCAGCTCCCGGCACCGACGCGAGCACCCCCTCGTCCGCCTTCGCCGCCGTCACCTCTCCACAGCTCCGTCCTCTTCACTCTGACTAGTACCACTTCTTTCCAGCTCCACCGACGACTCTCTTGAACTCCGCACCACTCAACTCCCAACTTCCAACTGAACCGACTTGACTGACGAACACAGCCGTTTTTATAAGCCCCGTGGCTTCGCTCTTTCACCCTTGACCCTCTGCCTCCGACCCTTCACCTCTCTTGCTGGCTCCCCATTGGCCCGAGGAAAAGTGGGCGTGAATGCTTTTCGATCCATGAATTTGCATATAGCGACCGCCCTCCAACGCCCTGGAGGCGGGGCCAAATCGCCCCTCGCTCACCGATTGGACGGAACAAAAGTGGGCGTGAGTCGTTTTTGATCCGTTTTCTGCGGAAAGTCCGTGATGTTTTTGAACACGCTGCTCGGTGCGCGCCCCGCACGAGTCCAGCATCGGCGCCCACGAGTGGCGCGAGATGGTGTGGATGAGATGGTGGCGAGTTGTGACGGTAATGGTCGTGGCTGTTGTGGTGAAGCGGTGTTGTGGTTGGTGGTTGTTGTTGTGAAGCGGCGTTGTGGTTGGTGGTTGTTGTGCAATGGCTGTTGAGACGTGGTTGGTGGTGGTAATAATGGCGGCTGGTCCAAAATAAAGATAGTAGAAGAAAAACGGCTATCCTGAAGAGTCGCAGCCCGCATGAATGACATTTATTCCCTCTAGACAACGGGTTTGGGCCTAACTACACATATACTTACAGAGATATCTCACCTAAGGGACCTGAATGGTGGTTTGTGAATTTCGTCAACCACAACACTACCCCCTCCCCTTTTTACAGACTCGTCCCGAGTCGTCAAATTTTCGTGTGCCATCATGTGTAGTTTTCCCCTAGTACATTTTACCTACGGATCCCTGAGTGCGACATTCATGGTATTCGTGTCCCCAAAATAAATAACCTGAGGGCTGAGTAACTACCTAAACAAACTCACTCACATGGACGACTTAAATAAAATTGCCGGCGCTAAGACATACATGCCGGGGGCGCACTCATATTTACAGTACATCTTAACCTTAACTTACAAATTTTACACTAAACCATGGCCCAGGATCAATGAACTCTGCAAAAAGAAAGCAGTTAGCAGGGAGCCAGGCTGCCCGCATGCAGTCTCTGGCTCAAAACAATGCAGGTGACAGGGAACGTGGCCAGCTGCTCACACGCAGTCTAAGGCCTTCCTTTTTGAACTGAACGCAGTGAACCACAACGGTGCATGGGCTGCACAAATGCAGTCTCCGTGCCAGCTCAAGTGGCACACGCAATGAACACAACGAATGGGTGGATGAATGGTTTGAACTGAACGCAGTGAACCACAACGGTGCATGGGCTGCACAAACGTAGTCTCCGTGCCAGCTCAAGTGGCACACGCAATGAACATAACGAATGGATGGATGAATGGTTTGAACTGAACGCAGTGAACCACAACGGTGCATGGGCTGCACAAATGCAGTCTCCGTGCCAGCTCAAGTGGCACACGCAATGAACACAACGAATGGATGGATGAACACAAACACAGTGCACGGGCCGCCACTGCAGGCCCGTGTTGTAGCTGCCAACAGGGCAGTTCTTGCAGCTTGCAAACTGTTGCTTTCTGATCCTGGCACACATGGCAATGAACAGGGGGGGGCAAAGCAAAAATTGAACGGGGCTGGTGAACAGGGGCAGTGGGCATGGCATGGCAAAGGCAGCAGGCAAACACAGCCCGCAGAAGAAGGCCGCTGCAGGCAAACACAGCCGGCAGACGAACTGGCCGGCACAGGCCTTGAAGAAAACAGCCAGCCGGCAGATGAAGTGGGCCGGCACAGGCCTTGCAGCAAAACAACAGCTGCCGACGATCCAGCCGGCACAGGCCTCGCAGCAAAACAACAGCTGCCGATGAAGTTGGCCAGCCCCTGCCGTTCCGTGGAGGTTGGTGGAGGGAGTGCGGTGGTGCTGGCCACTTGGAAGGCGGGCTCGGACCTACCTACCTGTCTCCCTCCCACCTATCGCCTTTGCCTGTCACTGTACATACCCACTCCCTTAATTTGTCAAACCCCAATTTAGCCCCAACTTATTTTTTTTATTTTTACCTTTACTTCCCCACTATAAATCGTCCCCTAACCCCCTTTATCGTCCTTGTTCGGCTAACCTATCCTGTCACCTAGCCTACTCCCAACCCCTACGTTCCCTTCCCGGAGGGGAATAAGGGAGAGCTAGCGTCCTGTGTCGAGGCCCAACGAAGCCTCAGAATGGCCTCCCCAGAGTTCGGCGATCTATAACACGAAGTGGGTCCAGCGGCCCACAACTAGAGCGAGGGGATGGATGGTGCGGAGGGGTACACTTCCTAATCTACCCTAACCATTTAACTGTTAAACTACCCCGGGGCTTTCAACAAGCGCCTCTCGCTTAAACTATTGGTTCTAACAACCCAGATTCCCGTCGCCTGTGTTGGTGTCCTTACAATTTCGGGCCTCGCCCCCCAAATTTTCTTCCCGTACCCTCACACGGTCTCATGGCTGGGACACGTGGCTCCCTTTGGCAGGCACGACCCTCTGCCGATTCTCCGACGATGGCACCCCCGGGCACTACACTGCCTCCGAGCCTACCAGCTCCCTAACACCGGGGAGTGCCCCCCATGGCACCTCCCCTGAAACGCACACGTGGCAGGCTGGCTTCCCAGGCCCCTTTCCGAGGGTCACCCGTGCCCACAACACTGCCCACGCGGCTAATGGCGCCCCGGGCCCCCGCACCAAGCAGGCGCACCCGTGCCCACGACGCTATCCCGGCCCCCCATGGGCCCTTGGCCTACCACGGCCGACTAGCCTGGTGCCCGGGGTACCCACTCAGCGATACTCACCTTTCGCAGCCACGCTCCCAAGCCCGTCAACAGGGCTCCTGCACCCCTCCAAATGGGTTTCGAGCCTACTTCCCCACCAACAACAAAACGACCTCCATTTTGTAAATTTGACTAACCCCCTAACTCACTCTACACTGACCCCGGGGTCCCTTGGGCGGGAGTCACTCCTCCCCCCAATCACTCATCGCACCATGCATTCCCCATTCGTTCCACTCACACAGACCCGCTGGCCTCACTCACTCATCATGTACTCACCTCACAACTTTTCAACACACACACCGCTGAACTCTGCCATCCTTCTAACTACCTCCCCTAACTAACTCGTGCTCCCACGTCGTCCCTTACACTAAGCACGTTCCTTTTAACACTACGTAGCTAAGCTACGTCCCCTCTACACATTCACAAGTCTGTCCATGTCCTCAAATAATCCCATTAATCAATTTCCCAGGGGGGGGTTTCCTCCCTTCCTCCTGGGCTCGTGAACTCGTTGCAAGGCTCTGAGAGCCTTGCGCCTCTGCGGGAGCGGCTGTTCCAGCACCGACTCCTCCGGCAAGACATATCCATGAGGGCGTAAGGTCGCCCTTGTAAGGCCTCAGGCGGTCCGCGTGGACGATCCGGGGGAGGGCTCGTGGTCCCATTTTAATTTTTAGGACCACGTCACTGACTTGCGCCAGGACGACCCCCGGGCCCTGCCAAGGTGAGGTGAGCTTCGGGCATCTGCCCTTCCTTCGCCGGGGGTTAAAGAACCAAATCTTCGCCCCCGGTGGGTATTTGCTCACCTGGCTCCGGTGGTCGTACCTGCGCTTCATCTTTATGCCCGCCTGTTGGATCTGGTGTCATGCGAAGGCGTGGACCTTCTCCAAGCCTTCCTCCAACCGACGGGCATAGCCCTCCCCCGGGGGCCTATCAAGCCGCTCAGGCGTCGGACCGCACAATAAATCGACGGGGCTTCTCAGCTCCCGTCCATACATCAACAGCGCCGGACTACATGCGGTAGACCCGTGCTGGGACGCGCGATAGGCCATCAGGAGGTACGGAAGGTGTTCGTCCCAGTCCTCCTGGTTAGTGGCGGTGAAGAGGGCCAACTGTTGGACCAGGGTCCTGTTGAACCTCTCCACCATGCCATCAGACTGTGGTCTCAGGGGCGTTGTCCGTGTTTTTCGAATTTCCAGGAGCCTGCACACCTCTTTTAGTAATTCACTCTCAAAATTTCGTCCCTGGTCCGTGTGCAGCTCCTGCGGAATCCCATACCGGCATGTAAATCCTTCTACGAAGGCCTTGGCCACAACCCCTGCTTCCTGGCTGGGAAGGGCAAAGGCTTCTGGCCATTTGGTGAAATAGTCCATAATTACGAGGACGTACTTATTACCCTGGCGAGTGGGGGGCAGTGGTCCCAAAATGTCCATGGCCACTCGCTCAAGGGGAGCCCCAACCTGATGTAGTTGGAGTGGGGCCCTCATCCTCTGTGGCGGTCCCTTTTTTGCAGTACAAGCGTCGCATGCTCGACACCAGTCCTGTACATCGCGCCCCATGTTAACCCAATAGAACCGCCGGCGGGCCCGAGATTTTGTTTTGGTCCTGCCCAAATGGCCGCCGGCGCGGGTACCATGCACCTGTTTCAAAATTTGGGTCTTAAACCCATCAGGGACTATCACCAGCCAAGAAGTTTGTTCAGAAGGAATCTCCACCCACTTGCGATATAAGATGTTGTCCCTCATTTCTAGGTTCCTCCACTGAGCCCAGTATGCCTTTGTTCGCGCCCCGAATGGGGCGATTTCCTCCCCACTGGGCCTCCTGTTTTCCTGGACCCATTTGTACACTGGCCCTAGCACGGGGTCTTCCCGCTGGGCCGTGCTCCATGCCAATCCACCAAATTCCTCTCCCGCGGTTAGTGGCAAAGTTGGGCCTACCACCCGGGCCGCACGGACTGGGAGTTTCGGGGCGGCGTCTGCCAATTGGTCCCTCTCCTCATGTCTCGTGCAATATTTGCAGTTTTCCCTCAGACAGGGGCGTCGAGAGAGCGCATCGGCATTCCCATGAGCCTTACCGGCTCTATGGACCACAATGAAATCGTACTGCTGCAATTTTTCCAACCACCTTGCAATTTGGCCTTCCGGTTCCTTGAACCGTAAGAGCCATTGCAAGGAGGAATGGTCAGTTCGAACCAAAAATTTCCTCCCGTACAAGTACGGGTGGAAATGGCTCACGGCAGACAGCATAGCCAATAGTTCCTTGCGAGTTACGCAATAATTTCGTTCGGGCCTACTCATGGCCCGACTGTAATACGCGATCACTCTTTCCACGCCCCCCTGTGTCTGAGACAAGACTGCTCCCAATCCTTCCTGGCTTGCATCCGTGTCCAGGGTATGCATCCCGTCATCGGTGGGGTACGCTAAAACAGGTGTGGATGTCAAACACCCCTTTAATTTGAGGAAGGCCTCCTGGCACTCCTCCGTCCAATTAAATCTCAACCACTTCTCCGTCAACCGGTGAAGGGGCCTGGCTATCTCCGCAAAGTTTGCCACGAAACGCCGGTAGTAGGAGCAAAGTCCCAAAAAGCCCCGTACCTGTTTGACAGTTGTGGGCACGGGCCACTCCTCTACCGCTGTAATTTTTCCGGGGTCGGTCTTCACCCCCTCGCGGCCTATCACGTGTCCGAGATAGGCCACCTCTGTCGCGAACAAAGTGCATTTCTCTGGGCTCAATTTCAGCCCTGCCTGCCTGAGGTGCCCAAACACCTGGTCCAAATTGGCTATCTCCTGGGTGAATGTTTTAGCGTGTACCAGGACGTCATCCAGATACACCAGGCATGACTGCCACGGCATGTCGCCTAGTACACGCTCCATCAGTCTCTCAAAGGTGGCGGGGGCGTTACACAAACCGAACGGCATCACAGTGAACTGATACAGTCCCTTCCCTGTGGAAAATGCTATTTTCTCTTTCCCCGTCTTATCCATCTCCACCTGCCAATACCCACTCTTGAGGTCCAAAGTTGAGAACCATTTAGAGCCTGCAACGGCGTCGAGGGTATCGTCAATTCTAGGCAGGGGATAGGAGTCTTTGAGTGTCACGTTGTTCAGCTGGCGATAGTCCACACAGAAACGCGTGGTCCCATCCTTCTTTTTAACCAGCACAACTGGTGACATCCAAGGACTTCCCGAGGGCTCGATGACACCTGCATTGAGCATCTTTTCAACCTGTTCATCAGCCTCCTATCTTTTGCTCCATGGGAGCCTTCGAGCAGGCTGACGGACAGGTCGGGCCCCATTGGTGTGGATCTGATGTTGCACCAGGCCCGTACGTCCAATATCCTTGGGTGACAAGGAGAAGATCCCGATGTGTCGGTCGACCAGCTTGTATAAGGCCTCCCGCTGGGCCTCCTCCAAATCTACACTACTCCGATTTACCATCTCACAAATGGGACCGGGCCAATTCCTAATCGAGTCTGGAGACTCCCTCTGGGGCTGGTCCGGCTCGACGTTATCGTCCCTCAGCTCTGCGACCTCTTTTACTGGGGTGCAATCTGCCACCTTCGTGCCCTTCCTGATAGTGCGTGGTTCCGTGCTAACATTTATCACCCGCACGGGCGCTATTGGCCCGTCGGTACTTACCAGGGTGCGGCCCACGACTAAGCCCGGGGTTGACGGCCCTGCCGGTAGTTCCGCCAGGCCGCAGGGGCCCTGCCACGTTGGGGGTGCTCGCCACCGGGCCGGGACCACCGCCTCGGCACCCGGGGGAATGACCACGGAGTCAGGAGCCTCCAGCTCCACCCTCTCATCCGTGCTCACGCCCCCTAACGGCAACTCCTCACCACCCAACTGCATGACCCCCGGCCCAAGTCGATCTTACAACCACCGGCCGTCAGCACATCCAACCCTATTAGACATGGGTCGTACACCTCTGCCACCCAAACCTCTATCTTGGTTTTCACAGTGCCCAATTTAAACGACACGAAACCACGTCCTATGATAGGGGCCGTTGCCCCGGTAGCTAGCTGCAAACTATGGTTTTGCAGACGGTGGATCTCATCCCAACCGTCTACACTCGAATCAATGACCACAGGGCTGATGATCGTGGCGCTTGCTCCTGTGTCCACAACGGCGTCTACCCCTACGCCGGCAATCTTGCACCGAATTGTTAAGCTACCTTTGCCAATTTGGCCACAACTGATGACCTGTCGCAGTTCTGAGGGCTCTTCTCCGTCTGAGTCTGCCGAACACGGCCCTACATGTTCGGCACTTCTTAGTTTCCCGGGGACTGGTGGGGGGATGATGGTTGGGCCTGGCTATCCCTATTGACCCGGGGCGGAGTTGGTGGTCTAGGGGGCCGTGGCTCTTCTCTTCGCGGGGGCCTTTCCCTGCTCGGGGCGTTGCACCTCCGCTGCAGGTGGTCCCCTGCGCCACAATTATAACACCTCTTCTGGTAAGGTGTTTGCCTCCAGTACGCCAAATTATACCCCCCTCCATTCCGAATTGGGGTACCCCCCGATGGCCCATCTCCCGCCCTTCCCCGGCCCGACCGCCTCTCCCCAGGTCTCCCGAACCAGGGGTCGAACATGCCCTGCACCATCCTTTCCATTCGCGCTTGGTCGCCCAGGGTTGCCCCGGCTCCCAGCGCACTGTCGTTCACGGGGTCCACCTGTCGGACTGCCACCGCGTGGCGCCCAGCCCCTCCCAATGGCATTCTGGCTGCCTCCCAGCAGGCAGCAGTATCAGCCGCCTTCTGGAGGTTGTCCGGGCGCCATACGGTGAGCAATGCTCCGACATCGGTGCCCCCTATTGCTCGAAGGAAATGGTCCAGGGCAATCTCCTCCCGGTACTCCGGTGGCATGTTGGTGTGCGCGATCCCCACCAAGCGGCGAATGTCATGTGCCAATTCTCCCAGTGATTCCTGGGGACGTCGTTTGCACCCGTTGAGCTGAGCTTTAACAAGCTCGCTCTGCTGGTCCATGCCAAATCGGTTTTTTAGGGCCGAATGGAGATCCTCCAGGGTCGCCCCTCACTGGGTACCGTGGTCAGGACTTCCAAAGCCACGCCACGCAGGGCCGCTGTGAGTTGTGCCACACCCTGCACCTCGTTCCAGCCATTGCCTCTGGCAACACACTGGAACTGGGCCATGTATGCCCTCAAGTCCGTCTTGCCATCGTACGGGGGTAGCGGCACCCTTGGTCCTTTTGAGGTCTCCTCCCGTTCCCCAGGGACTCCGGGAGGAGTGTACCTCCCCAGTCCCAACAGTGTCTCACTCCCGCAGGGTCCGAGCCATTTGCCCGGGGGCTCCACCACCCTTGTCCGCGTCTGTCCGTGCCCCGCGTCGTCCCGCTTACTCTCCCAAGCCATTGGACTCGCACTCTGCACACCACCCGGAACAGTCATTCTGGGTACCCCCATTAGGCCAAAAGACCCCGCGGCCTCAACCCTCCCCAAGCTTGGCATGCTCACCCCCGCATCGGGCAAGCCTCCTCCTCCGCCTTGTGACACCGGCCCCACCTGGGCACGATCCGCCTTGACGGAGTATATCCTCTCCTCCTGTTCCCGAAGGAGGCCACCCTGCTTCTCACACCGGGCCTCCACCCTATCCGTCAGTCTCTTCTCCATTTCCTCCATTTTCCCCTTTATTACCCCATTTATTTCCTCCCCTATCGTTCCTAACGACAGTTCCCCGACTTTTTCTCTTATTTGCTCCACCTCCCCTTGTACCTGTGTCACCATCTTATTTGTCTTGGATATTTCCTCCCTCGTTGTCCTAAACTGCTCTTCTGTCTCGCCCCGGTTTTTTCCGATCTGCTCCCCAGTTCCTCTGTCTTTTCTCCGGCTTTCCGCTCCATTTCATTAATTACCTCCTCATGTCTCTTTCTACATTCCTCCGCCACCTTCTTTAATCCTTTCTGTGTCTCCGCTTTTACCTCCTTTCGCAGGTTTTCAACTTTGTCTGTCATTTCCCGATGTCTTTTCTCACAGTCCTCCTTCACGGCTCCCAATCCCTCCTTTATTTTCCCTTGTTCTCTTTTTAATTCCTCTATCGCCGTCGTGTTCCTCCCTATTTCCTCCTTTATTTGGTCTTGTCCCTGTTTTACTTCTCCCAATCCTTTTCCTACTTTGTCTATTTTTCCCACCACCGTCTTTATTTCGTTTACCCTCTCTTGTTTATTTTCTTCCATTGCGACTCCCACTCCTTTTACTTTCTCTTTTAACCCGGTCACCTCCGCTCGTATCGTGTCGACTTCCTTTTTCATTTCGTTTTTTAGTTCTTCCAAGCTTCCTTTTAGGCTCATTCCCATGTTCTGCGTCTCACCCCGCAGCTCTTTCATTTCTTCCCTCATTTGCTGTGTATTCGCATCCATCGTCGTTTTCACTTCGTCCATTTGCTTGTTCATTCCGTTTCTCATTTCATTTGTGTTTGTATCCATCTTTTCGTTTATTTGTTGTGTATTTGCATCCATCCTTTCGTTCATTCCTTTTATTTCGCTTTTCACTTCGTTTGTCATTGCCGCCAGGATGGCGCATAGCTGGGCCATGTCGGGTGCGCTTGGGTGAGCCGTTTCGGCAAGGGTCGGGGGGTTTTGGTGGAGAGGGGGAGGGGAGGTGTCATACACCGCGGCCGCTGCCGCACCTATTTCGGGCTCTGGGTTCAGTTGGGCGAGTTCGTTTTCCTGTACAATCAACATTTCCTGCACGGGGATTTCATCCTGAGCCATGGATTCTACACATTCTACATCCATTTCTAATACCCCCGGCTCCCGCTCGCCTTGAGACGCCATCTTGCTTCTCTTAAAGGGTTAATTTAGCTCGCTCGTAATTTGGAGGGAATCGGGGGTCGCTCCTCTCACCCCTGGACCGATTCCCGTGAATTTAATTGGAGACAGGAGAGCCCGTTTTCCCATTCTCCGATACCAGTGCCGCGAGGAGGGCGATGAGTTTATATCGCACGACCTGACACCAGTGTTGCGGATGCACGCCCGCCGGCGTGCGGACGGCCACGTAACTCGAATCGCGGCACGTCGTCCACCGGACGGACAATCCTGTCGTGACCCTCTCGGACTAACGCCGGGAACTAGTCACGGGTGGACCTTTCGGTCTCACTGCGATCGTGCCAATCGGCCCCCGCGTGGGATAGGGTTGCTCGCCAAATTCGACCTACCTAAGTACCCACACGGAGGGTAGACCGGGCGATCGCACCTCGCCGCAGGTCGACTTCTGACACGGGCCACTTTAAGCGACCCGTTCCGTACTATCGGGATAACCGAGCGGTGTTATTCGTCGGCCTCGACGGTTCGATTAATTATCGGGCGTTTTAGCCCACGACCAACCCTTTACGTGAAGCAAGATGGAGATTCAATAGAGGAAAAGACGAAGCGAAGCGGGAAAACAGTTCAACAATAAGCACATTTATTTCGCGATGAACGGAAAGCACACATATACAATTCCACCAAAAGCACATGTAAAAGAAGAAGACAATGCAATATTACACAAAAAGCAAATGCAACAATGCAGATCTAACCGACTACCGGGCACACGGCAACACTTATACAATTTTACTTCACAGACGGCGCCGACAACACATATTCCCAAAGCAAAAGAAAAGAGAACCACCCTCCAGGATGAGGCGGGCCTGGAGCCGAGACCGGGTCGGGCCTACCCGTCTGATGATGAGACGCAGAGCGGCGGTGGCGCCTCAACTCCGCGGGCCTCGCGGACAGTGTCTGGTAGGGGGTGGGAAAAGGGGGCCCCCTTTGTCGCACTATCTCAGCGCGGGGGGAAACAGGAGGGGGTTGCTGATGCTCGGGGGAAGGAGGATATCACCCTGTCTCGGGTCCCGCGGCGAGCGTCTCCTCCTCCACCTCGGTCGCGTTGCTGGCCTCTCCCTGTGCAGCTCCCGGCACCGACGCGAGCACCCCCTCGTCCGCCTTCGCCGCCGTCACCTCTCCACAGCTCCGTCCTCTTCACTCTGACTAGTACCACTTCTTTCCAGCTCCACCGACGACTCTCTTGAACTCCGCACCACTCAACTCCCAACTTCCAACTGAACCGACTTGACTGACGAACGCAGCCGTTTTTATAAGCCCCGTGGCTTCGCTCTTTCACCCTTGACCCTCTGCCTCTGACCCTTCACCTCTCTTGCTGGCTCCCCATTGGCCCGAGGAAAAGTGGGCGTGAATGCTTTTCGATCCATGAATTTGCATATAGCGACCGCCCTCCAACGCCCTGGAGGCGGGGCCAAATCGCCCCTCGCTCACCGATTGGACGGAACAAAAGTGGGCGTGAGTCGTTTTTGATCCGTTTTCTGCGGAAAGTCCGTGATGTTTTTGAACACGCTGCTCGGTGCGCGCCCCGCACGAGTCCAGCATCGGCGCCCACGAGTGGCGCGAGTTGGTGTGGATGAGATGGTGGCGAGTTGTGACGGTAAAGGTCGTGGCTGTTGTGGTGAAGCGGCGTTGTGGTTGGTGGTTGTTGTTGTGAAGCGGCGTTGTGGTTGGTGGTTGTTGTGCGATGGCTGTTGAGACGTGGTTGGTGGTGGTAATAATGGCGGCTGGTCCAAAATAAAGATAGTAGAAGAAAAACGGCTATCCTGAAGAGTCACAGCCCGCATGAATGACATTTATTCCCTCTAGACAACGGGTTTGGGCCTAACTACACATATACTTACAGAGATATCTCACCTAAGGGACCTGAATGGTGGTTTGTGAATTTCGTCAACCACAACAATATTTATGCCTATTTTACTCCAAGTGGTCCGAGGATTACACACCCAAAAAAATGGTTGCGATCGGTTTCGCCTTTTTCACGGTACCTGGAAACAGACAGATGGACAGAAGGTGAATTAAAGTAAGATGTTGATTTTTGATAGAGATTGCATTAGATTAGGTCAAGGAAAGGTTGAAGAAAAAAATTGTAAGGTAATGGTGAATTTGGATCGGTAAACGCAGAGGGTAGAAACAGATCACGTGGTTACGGCAGAAGTACGTGTTTACGGGAGGCGTATAGTTGAAAGTGAATTTATTTATTAAAAAATTTTTAAAATACGGATTACATGAGGTTCGGAAAAGGAAAAGTTGAAGGAAAATCGTGGAGGTAAATGGTGAATTTAGAACGGTAAACGCAGAGTGAAGCTAATGGATCAATGAAAAGTACCAGGAAGATGGGAGAGAGACACATGGTTACAGGAGGTATATAGTTAGGAAGGATACAAGGAATTTTTTTTTGATGGATCTTTGAAGATTAGATAAGATTGGAGAATGGAAGGTTGGAGGAAGAAATTGTGAAGGTAATGGTGAGAGTGGGTCAGCTAAAATGGAATAAAGATTGTGTGCCGGCAGGAGGAGGAAGAAGAATGAGAAGAGGGATTGGTACTCGGGGGTATGGAGGGATCAAGGGTTGTTGGTTTTTTTGTTATTTTTTTAAAATTAAAGACAAGAAACAGAGTGTGTAGTTGGGAGGGATAGATTGGGGGCATTGGGAAAAGTGGGGGAAATAGGAATTGATGGCAATAGGGAGAAAATACAAATAAAAGCGATCGTACGCCTAGATGGGAAGGACGGGTAGGCCTCAAGGAGCCTGATAAGACAAGGTCGATGAAAACTCACAAAATAGCACGATTTTTGAAACAAAACCAAACTAGGAACACACAATAAACATGTAGGTGAGAAAATAAACAGTTAAAACGTGACATATAACGACCGGAAACTTAACTTTGAGAAAGTCAGCAGACACCCCTGAGAGAAGCTGCCATCGCCCCAAGCCTGGAACCGGAAGTCAAAACAGATTTGATTGGACAGATTTGATTAGATTAGCTCATTATAATGAAATAGTGAGCTAATTTTGACTGGAGATGGCAGTATTGTACTGTGAACTGCCTGACGAGATTTGTGAAGGTGCTGGAACGTGAAGGTGAGATTCCCACCTGTATATTCTTACTATATCACCAACTTTTAACTTAGGCTTTCTGACATTAATCTCTTTTTCATATTTTAATTTTGTAAATGTTTCTGATGGTTTCGTTTTCGTTGAGGTATGAATCGTGTCGTTATACTTATCTACAATATCCTGAATTATCGACAACCATTGTTGAGAACCGAGCTGAGTGAATTTTTTGCATAGTCTCTCTTTTAAAGTACGATTAAAATGCTCAATAACAACCACTTTTCCTTCATAAAAGGTGTTGTATAATGTAATGTTGTTATTTTAAAGAAAATTCATAAATGTTTTGTTGTAGAACTATGTACCCTCATCAGTCCATAATTTTTAAGGTTTTCGCTTACTTTTATTAAATATCTGTTGGAAGGCTAACATGAGTGTATTCCCTCCCGGTTTTGTTTTTCAAAGGGACGACCCACACATATCTACTCCTTAAATCAATAACGGTTTAAGCAGACTTGAACCCCTTATCATTATTGAGCTCAATTAAATCAGCGGACCAGATATAATCAACTTCCTTGGAATACACCTTCCTTCTATGAAACTTTGTGATGATTGGTTTATGTAATTCATCAGCTAATTGCTCTTCAATCTTAATGACATCATGAGAGCCTATAAGTTTTTTAATTTCCAAGCCCAAGTTTCAATTTAGCACTGATCATCTTCTTCACAATGAACCGATCAACTTTTTCTCTCAAGGTTGGATTTTGTATCAGAGACAAATTATACAACATTTCTCTATCGGCTTCATGTTTTTCTTCCAACGGTGTGGTATTTCCATAATCAATATCGTGCCTCATGCACACTTCATCAACCCTATTGATAGGTTTGCTCCACGGTTTAGGATTGTCTGCCTCATCTAATCTTTTATTCAAGTTTGTTCCTGGACCACAGAAAGAATACCCTGGTAGATGTAATTCCCCTGGTATTCCAGTAGTTGTAAATTTACTTCCTGATAATTTTTTTTGTATATCTCCCCCACATTTGTGTTTTGGGAATTCACTCTTTTTTGAGCCACACACCGAACATGTACCTTTTTGTATAACCCTATTATTTATACTTTTAACATATGAGATATTTTTACTCTTGGTTTTCTTTTTACATTTTACACAATAACTCATTTATTTATGAGAAAAATTCCTACAGACTGCGAAAACCTTTTTAGTTTCCAACATGCACATTTGAATCTTAATTTTTAAAACATAAAGAATCCTTAGAAATGTCTTCACTCTCTCCTCCATTTATTTAAGAAAAAAAATGTAAAACTTTAATCCTTGGTATGATTGACTTTAATAATGATTAAAGTCAATCATACCAAGGAAAATGATGTTAATAGTCTTGACGCAAATATTTCTAATAGACTTGTCAATTCTTTGTTTTCCTCCTTGGTGCATTGAGATTTATTTATTTTCTGGAATACCCCCAATGTTTTTCTAATCTCACTGGTTTCCACATTTTTATATTTATTTATTCTCTCTCTTTCCTCCTTCTCCCTCTCCTCCTTCTCTTTCTTCTCCCTCTCCTCCTCTCTCTCTTCTCCCTTGCCTCCTTCTCTCTTCTCCCTCTCCTCCTTCTCTCTCTCTTCTCCTTTTCCTCCTTCTCTCTCTTGTCCTTCTCCTCCTTTGTCTCAGTTTCAACTCCTTCCTCCTCCCTTACTATCGTTGAATCACTTTCACCCCATAGAATATCATACATATATTCATCAGGATTTCTTGTTATTCCTGCACCCAAAATAATTTTTTTACAACAGGAAACCAATAAAATTTCTTCTGAATTTCTATAAGAGCCTTGCGTTTTCTTAACTTTAAAAATTTTTCTTTATTTAACATTTTAATTAAATCCAAAATTGTTGGTTTATTAACATCAGTATAAAGCCAATCTTTTATTGAAAATACCTCATTCTTATGTCATAGAACATATTTATTAAAATACCGAATACCCCTTTCTTGAAGGTATGCTTGTATTGGACACAGAAATGATAATTTTCTTGAAGCCTTCTTGCAGTCATTTATGTATTAGAAATATATGACAGATTAATATTATGACAGGAAAACACCCCCCCCCATCTTCTTGCTTTATCAGGCAGACTTTCAAGTTTTTCAGCAAAATCTACAATTACACCACTTCCACTAATTATTTTTTTTGTATACCTTTTCGAGGCCCGTATGAGAGCTAACACACAACGCACAGCAAGGGGGCATGAGACAAGAGGGGCGGGAGTGGGAGGGACAAAACAGTGGGGAACAGAGACATCAGGAGATCGATGAAAGGGAGAGGGAAGGGGATGGGACGGGGAAGATGGGGAAGAGAAGATGGACATTACAGGGACTTTCAGGAAGGAAAGCAGGGGAATTGAAGGAAGTGGGCTTGGGTGGATTATCGGGGGTAGAAAAGATCGAGGATTTGGATTGGGGATGATAAGAGGTGGTGGTGAACAGCTGTTTTGAAAGCCTGGAGGGAAGAATGGGAAAGAATAGAGTGAGGGAGTTTATTCCAAAGGTGGGAAAAAAGAGGAATGATAGAGTGAAGGTGAGCAGTGGTTCGTGATTTTGGTAGTTTTACCAGAAGGGGGTTGTTGGCGGACCTTGAGCGCTCTGTGGAAATGTGGTGGGGACAAATCGCAGAGAGAGCAAGGGGGGCAAGGCTGGAGAGGAGACGGTAGAAGACAGAAAGACCACCGACCAACCTGCGGTGATTGAGTGAGAGGCCCAAAGACTCAGCTTCATTGTGGGAGATGCTGATGATCCTAAATGCCCTGGTTTCCACAGCGTGAAGCCGAGAAAGGTGGGAGGTAGGAGCACCAGCTCAGAGGGAAGAGTATTACTCCATCAGGCTACGGACAAAAGCTTTGTAAGTGGTCAGGTGCTCAGGAGGGCCGAGGAAGGACTTTGCACGACGGAAGATTCCCAGTCGGCAACTGGCTTTGGAGGCGAGGTTGGAAATGTGACTTTCCCAGGAAAGGTCATGGCAGATAGTGAGACCCAGAAGCTTGAAAGAAAAGACTTCTTCTAGAGGATTGTTGAGAAAGTGGATGGGGGGGGGTTCTAAACGGTCCTTTCGAAGAGACATAGTGAGAGTGTGAGATTTGTCTGGATTGAAAGACATGTTCCACGTGTTGGACCAGTTTGTGATTTTATCCAGATCTCCAGTGAGCAAAGAAGCTGCTGCTTGCCGGTCTGAGGGATGACAGATGGTACGGCAGAGGGTGGAGTCGTCGGCAAAGAGAAATAGAGGATTTTCCAGAGAGTCCGAGAGATCATTGATGAAAACCAGAAAAAGAACAGGGCCCAGAACGCTACCTTGAGGAACTCCAGCCTGGACAGGAAGAGGGGATGAAAGAACTCCATTTAGGGCCACACATTGACTGCGACAGGAGAGAAAGTCTGCGAGCCATGAGTGGAGATGGCCTTGGATACCATGGGAAGAGAGTTTGGTGAGTAGGGCAGGGTGCCAGACTGTGTCAAAAGCACGTGATATGTCCAGGGATACGGCTCGGATTTCCTGTCTGGCATTGAGGACCTCCATCCATTGATGGGAGAGTAGAAGCAGCATATCCAGGGTAGAGTGACCTGGTCTGAAACCAAATTGATGATCGGAAATCAAGCCATTGAAGAAGAGGAAGGATTTCATGTCTGAAGCGATGATGGATTCCATTACCTTGCTGATGATTGGGAGAAGGCTGATTGGTCTGTAGTTGCAGGGATCTGTTTTTGCACCTTTTTTATGCAGGGCAGTGATGTTTGCAGATTTCCAACCAGATGGCAGATGACCTTGAGCAAATGAGAGGGTGAATAGAACAGAGAGAGGGTGAGCAAGAGCAGAAGAGCAGGCTTTGAGGACACGTGGGCTGATGCCATCTGGACCGGTTGCAGAAGCTGAGTCGAGGTTTGAAAGCAAGCTCTCCATCTTGTCAGGAGAAAAAGGACACAGAGTCCAGGGACAGTTGGGTGCGACTGGGTAAGGTGGGTAGAGAAAGTGATGGGTTTAGGACACAAGATTTAGCTGCAAACACCGAGTTTAGGCATTCAGCTTTTTCACGTGCGGTATCAGCAGTGCGGCCATTTGAGGTAAGGGAGGGGATGGAGGGGGAACATACACCAGAAACAGATTTGATTAAACGTCACCAGGATTTTGACGAGGGAGAGAGGTTTGAGAGTTCAGACTTGAGATGAGAAAGATGTTGTTTTCTGGCTCTCCTGAGGGTAGATACACAACTGTTCCGAGCTTTGTGGAAGGAACTGAGATTGCCCGCAGTTGGCTTTGCTTTCCATGAGGCAAAGGCAAGTTGTTTAAGGACAACTGCCTCGCCACAAGCTTCAGTAAACCAAGGGCGGGAGGAAGGGTAGGACAACTGAAGACGAGAGGTGATAAATCTGTGCATGAGAGAGAGCAAGTTTCTTTGAAAGAATTCCCAGGATGAGTTTATGTTTGAGAAAGTAGTGATAGGAGACCAGTCTATAAGCTTGATGGCTGCTTGGAGACCCTGCCAGTCGGCTTGAGTGAAATGCCAGACTCGACGGCGGTGAGGTGGTTCTCTGATAACAGCCAGAGAGATGTCCACTTTGACAAGGATGTGGTCAGAAGAACCGATCTGAGCGGAGGAAGAGCAGCAGATATTGTCAGGGAAATTTGTCAAAATCAGATCCAGAAGAGACGGCGTACCATTGGTTGAGATCCGGGTCGGGAAGTTGACCGATTGAGTCAGTCCCAATGAGTCGCAGAAAGCTTTTACTGAGGTGCCATGACAGGTGAGAGAGGTACCCACGCCGAGCCAACTGGCATGATGACAATTGATGTCACCACATAAGAGGAAGAGAGAGTTTGGATGAGAAGATAGAAGTTAGTCCATGTTTTCAGATAGTGAGGTGTAGATGGAGTCATCACTGTTCGGTGGACGGTACAGTACACATATAAACATGAGCTGGGAGTGGAGGGGAAGCCGTAGCCAGAGGTATTCCTGGTGGTGTGGGGGAGTGAGCAGTGCATGGAGAGTGAGGAATAGAGTCTTTGATGAAGAGAGCAACACATCCACCAGGACGAGGCTCAGGTCTGTCATACCGCAGGAGGGAGTAACCGGGGAGAGATACTTGGGAGTCAGACATGTCTTGGGAGATGAAAGTTTCTATTAGGCAGATTATGTCTGGTTTGTCAGTGGCAGACTGTATGGAAAGATCTGAAAGGTTTGAGCGAAGGCCCCGGATATTTGAGGTCCACACTTTTCATGAAGCGGTAGGGGCGGAGGCTTTGGGTGCAGGGGGTGGGGGAGGGTAGGACAAGGGACGAGGGGGGGGGGCAATCAGGGTTGTTGAAAGAGTGTGGGGGATTGCAGAATAGCTAGGGGAGGGGGCTGAATGAGGTGGAGAAAAGGCTCTGTCATGCTGGTGGAGAGGGAGGACAAGAGAGGGGGAAGAAGGCAGTTGAGGATTTTAGGAGGTGGAGTGAAGAGATGGAGGTGAGAGGGCAGTGGAAGGAGGCAACTTAGTGGATGAGAGGGGGGGGGCAACTTTGAGAAGGATGAGTGAGGGGGATGAAAGGTGGGAGAAAGGTGAGGGGGGAGTTTTTGAGACAGATGAGAGGGAGGCTTGGAGGGAAAAGAGTGGGATGGTTGCTTTGAGAGTGAGAGTGAGGGGTGAGTTGGCACTGAAGTTGGAAAAACAGAATGGTTGATGGAAAGCGAACATTCATAGCAAACTGGGGTTTTAAAAAGTTTTAGGTCAGAGATGATATTTAACACTATTCTTGATGGATGCAATAAAGGCGAATTCAGAGAATGGAGAGAAGAAACGTTGTAACAGTTGGATTTTTTAGGGAAGAAATGAAGCAGAGGTCGAAATGAGAGCAGTCTGTTAAAATAGCACAAGAGTAGTGCATTATGATACAGTAAAGAGTACCACATGTGTGAGAGAGGAAGATGAGCCATTATAAGATCGTTTTTGTTATTATTATTAATGTATGAGAGAGTGTTAAACAGATTAGGTCATGGAAGTGTTGTAGAAAATAGAGGAAGAAGAAGAGGAGGAAGAAGAAGAGGTGATGAAGAAGAAGAAGAAGAAGAAGAAGAAGAATCGGGAGAAGGTTAGCGGGTTTTTTTTGTTTTTTTTAAGATAAAAAATAGATTAGTTGGGAGAATGGGGGATGTTAGGAAAATGGGGAGGATAGAAATTGAAGGTAATGTGGAGAAATAAACAAACAAAAAAAATGATTGAACACCGAGGGGAACCGGTAGACCTCAAGCCAAGGCCAATGCCTTGGCCTCAAACACCCGGTAAGAATGTCGACAAAAACTCACAAAATAGCACGATTTTTGAAACAAAACCAAACTAGGAACACACCGTAACATGTAGGTGAGAAAATTAAACAGTTAAAACGGGACAAATAATGACCGGAAACTTAACTTTGAGAACATCAGCAGAGAGCCCTGAAGGAGACCTCTCGACGCTCCAAACCCAGAACCGGCAGTCAAAAAAAAAAAGAAAAAAAAGATCATGCTGGATCAATGGAAGAAAAGACAAAACGAGCAGGGAACAATTGGTTTCTCCAACTCTTTGTTTTGTCTTTCCAGTTATTTTGAGTTGAGCCTTCCTTTCGTTGGCAGTTTTCACCGCTGCTGAAATACCACCCGTCAATGCTCCAGCTGCACTTAAACCAGCAAATAAAGGAATTAGAAATGGGAGAAATCCTCCACTCGTCTCTCTTATGGAATATTTCTTCAACATTGGTTTTGACATTTTAATTTTAAGTGAGCCAGTATCGTTAAAGATTTTCACCTGTTCTCTTGTGAGTAAAACATCAATTCTTATTGCTCCTTTTCTCTGAATTGTATTCACGTTAATCATACAAGGCTTTTGATTTTGAATACAAGATGATAGTTTATGAAGATTGATTTGATTAACATATACCCCAGTTGGCACTTTACTACTCATTTATTTATAAAAAAAAATGATGTGAGACTAATCATAACACCATTATCTGTATTAATCTGTAATTCTGTTTCTTCCAAAAGCAAACTATATGTATCAACTTCTTCACTCTCTCCTCTTTCAATGTATAGGGAAGTATCCACTCGATTAGACTTTATAGTTTCCTTTTGAGCACTCAGGTCAATCGCATCGATTGTATACAGACTTTTAAATGCTGTCATATCCAAAATGGGTTCTTTATTTCCATTGCTTTCACACACCTTTTGGTAAGACTTGTATGCTTTCAGCATAATCATTTTTTCCCAATTAATTTCCAATCTATCTCGTGGATAAAATGTTCCATCCAGAGAAACGCGAAGTTGTTTCACCTCAGCATTATCACTCAATGCATTATTCTTATCAGTAGCAGTATCACCATCTGATATAAAAAATGAGCTACAGATATCGTGGCTTTCCTTATAGAACACCCAAATTCCACGTGTAAGTGGTTTGGTTCAGTTTAACGTGTTGGCATCTTCTTTTAAGGTGTGATACATTGAGTGGCTTCTTCTTTAAGTCTTCTATTCAACATCTCTTCTGTTTTAAGATTAGGAGTATATTCACTAATATACCAAATAATTTCATCAATAACAAATTTATTCTGAGCAGCAAAAGCATTAGCCACACCAAAAAGCAATCTATTTTCATTATCATTCATTTGCAATTGAAATCTAATTTTAAGACCATACAGAACTTTATCATGATCACAAAATCAAAATATACCTTTAAGAGGAACTGCCACAGTAAAACTATTACCTGCTTTTGTATCATCATTATGCATTCCTTTCCTTTGACTATATCCAGGGTCTGTGTTTGTTCCCGTTGACATATCAGGAATAAAACCTTCGACAGCTCCCTTTCCCATTCTATCACTAAATGAATATCGTGTAAATTTCATCATTTCAGATGTAGCAGAGACATAATCAACCGCTTCAACTTCTTGTGTTCCAATGTACAAACGAACACTATCAAACATTTTCCAGAAGAAATCATTTACGAGTGTAGCGTTTGTGTTAGTCGCAGCCTTAGTGAATGTAAATTTACACAAGAAACTTTCGGCTAGATTCAAATCAGTTTGTTGATTATTTATTTCAAAACTTTTTGTTCCATTTGCATTCCCGTCTGTTCCAGTTATTGCATTTACCTTGAAGTAGTCTTCTTTTTTAGTGGAGTTTAAGATGACAATGGTATCATCCAAATCATAGATACTATCAATTGCTTCCATACTTGTATTTATTTCAGAAAAAAGATGTTAAAACTTTTGAAACCCTGACCCAAGTATTTGAATTATTTTCTGTCACTCTTGGGGAGACAACTGAGTTTTGCCTTTCTTAATTTCTTTTATTGCTTGTGATTTATGAGATTCCTTTTGGGCATCTTTTACACTCTTTATAGCACCTGCTACATTTCCCACAGCAGAAGCAGTTGAACAAATTAGGTCTTTATGTTTAAGAATACTTGAACCTATACTCATTGGAGTATCAATTATCCCATCTCCTCTAAATTGATGTCCGACACCCCTTTGTCTCTGAGGTTTATAGTATCGTTAAACCAAGATACATACCTTCACCCTTGTAGTATGGGGAAAGGAACATCCCATCCCCTGTAATTATTTTATATTTTCCCAACTCGTGTTTCCTCACAATAACCATCGTATTTATTTATTGGAAAACTTCACGTAGGTGAATTCTGATGGATATAATTTCTCCATTAAAAGAAATCATGCGATTATCTTGGTCGGTTATCCTAAAATTTACTCTGTATATGGTTTTTCCTGACACAGGTAGATGAACCAGATTTTTGGGTTCCATATTGAATTTATAACCAATTGTGGTTGAGTATGCGCTGAATGAAAATATTGTATTTGTTCTTATTCCATCATTATAAGTGCCATCAATCAAATCACAGTGAATTAATTCCGAATTTATGCCTGAGAATATTTGAATGACATTATCACTGTAGAACGTCCCATTAGTTTCAATCTTTTTTGACGAGAAACCCAATAACTCTCTAAATGAATTATCAATTGTGAAATCAACCTTTTAAGTTTAATCGTTGATTTTGAAGTATGTTTTTGAATATCTATAACAATATGTTTTGGTTCATCACCCTGTTCTTTCATAAGACGAGCAATTTCGGAAAATATTTGAGAAATCTCATATTCTCTGGGTGAAACTGTTATCGTTTTGTATCCACTTCCTGGATTATAACTAAACTTGTCATTTTTCTCGGTGATATTAAATAAGGTATTATAAGTTTCCATGGACAATAAAGACGCCTCATATTCTTTTGTTGCGTCAAGTTGTAGTGGGAATGGGAATGAAGATGTGTGGTCACTTGTGAAATTAAAACTAAGGATTGTGCTTCTCATCTTATTTAAAATGAGATAATATGTCTTTGTATTAACATTTATTTATTTATTATCATGTTCATCAACTGGTCTAAAATGGCTGATGCTTCATTAAAACATTTGTTATTTCCAGCCTTCTTACTATCTAACAGCAATAACAGTCTATTAACTAATTGTGATGGGTCATTTGGAAGAAAACTTACACCTGAACCAAGGATACTTTAAGCTTGAATAATGTGTTTCTCCTTCTCATTCTTCCTGCTTTTACCAGAAAGACTAACCCTATAATTAACAGAGTTCAGCAGATCAATATACAGTATACTCTATCATCATTATTTTTCATATCCAATGGTTTATCAAAATACTTTGATTCATCCCTCACAGTTGAACCTTGTCTTCCATCTTTTGTGAGAAGAAACATTAATCTGTTGGTTAATTTAACAGGGGGTTGAGCAGAACTCAAGAACCTTCATTCATCATTAAATATCAATTCCTTTTCTTGAGCAAGATGAAATATTGCTGGTTCTTCTGTTGGAATGAGACCTGCTGTGGTTTTGAATCTGCTGAATATTCATTGTTTTGAAGAGCATTCACAATATAATCAGTGGGTTGATTAATCTCTTCCAGTTGTTGAAATAATCCTTCATCATCATATTCTAATTCTCCTATATGCTCTAATTCTTCCTCCGTCATTTGACTGAAATCTTTTAACATTTGAAGTTTTTTTTAGTATATTCTATTGTGGGAACTGTGGAAACATGTATAATTTTTTCTTGGGAAGTTTTTAAAAGTGGTTAAAGAAAATTCTCTTGTTTTCTTTCAAATGCTTCTTCACCCATTAATTTCTGTTTGCGTTTCTTCTTTTTGTCTTCCTGTTGTTTTCCAACTTTTGAAACCAACTCTTGATGCTCCTTAAATCTTCTTGCTCTTTCGCATCCATTTATTTATTGGAAAATATCATTTAATGAATTGTGAAGATCAACAGGGAAATTTTCCTTTTCTTCATCATTAAAGTAGATGTGTTCAAATAAATCCTTTTCTTTAAATATTTCATCAAATTCTTTATTAACATTAATACGAGTTGTAATTTCTTCTTCACTAATACTTGTATCTCTGCTTTTCATACGTCTGCGTTGAGTTTCTTCATCAACATCAAAACCGAATGATAAAATCTTAACCCCATTACCACTCAGATGTTTAATAATTTATCTCATTCCTTCTGGATTCGTTTATAATATCCCAAGACCACCAGATTTTAGTTTCTTTAACTCATTCTTACAATGTGAATATTTTGTTGTACCAAGAGAAACCTCCTCCAATATTTGACCTTCATTCCTCAATCGCATATGTTCCTCCACTGAAATATAGTAATAATCTTCACCTTCTACTTCTCCAGGTCTTATTGCTCAAGTTGGTGTTGATACAATACGAACTACATGGTGCTTTTTAAGCAAATTTACAATATTCTCATTTGTACTATGCAAGAACCTTGATTTATGAAAGTTTTTTCCAGAAGCAGATTTACCCACAAGATTTATAATAATAGTTGTCATTTATGCATGTAATTGTTTATAAAATAAAAAATATATCCCTTAATATCTCATCTTGTTTCACAACAATATATTTATATTTTTCAGTCGTGTGCTTCATATAATCCCCAAATTCCTTTTTACTACATAATTTAGAACAATTGTCTATTGAACAATTGTCTCTCCAAAAATTGGAAACAAATCCAAAAAAATTGGAGACAAAAATCCAAAAATTGGACAATTGTAGAACAATTGTCTCTCCAAAAATTGTTTATATCTATTGAATTTAACTTGAATAAAATAAAAGTATTAGCATTGTTTCTTATTAAGTGACGAGGAAGTTGAAAGTATGATTGACTAAGATAAATACAATTACAAGAAGAATGTCTCCCTCTTGTGTAGTAGCTGTCCATTACCGTTTGGTTTCTCTCATTAACACAATCATCAAAGATAACGAGGTTCTTTTTTGATTGTTCCAAATCTCGGGGAGAAGGTGTATCATCCCTATTATCACTAAGAATACAAGTTATCGGTTTTGATTTCTTTTTATATCTCTGTGTATCACAAAATAGTTGTATTATATCTTCAATGTTGTAATCATTTAGTTTGTTTTGAAGTTTAAATAAACTGATTATATCTTCTTTTTGAAGACCAGCATTAAAACCTTGTGAGAGTAGTTGATACTCAGGTTGAAAACTTGACTTTGTGAAAATTATTAAATTATAATTCAAAAAGTTGGGAGTAAGGAGTATCTTTAAAAGTATGCAGGTTTTTCCACACCCGCTTGAACCAACTATGAGACATCTTAATGAATTTGGAAGATTTTTATGGTTGTTAAATTATATCTTATTTTCCCAAATGGGTAAAAAATCATTCATATATTTATTTGTAAAACAGGTTATTTAATATATTATTGGCTTTTTTAGAAACTATATTTTATCCTCAGTTCGGGTTTAATTTCAAGATAATCCATTATTTTATTTATACAATATCTTGTGTTGATATTTCCCTGAAAATGGCAATCGTGAATAATATATAACAACAATCCTTTGAACATTTCTCTAATACGTTCAGTTTCTTCCATTGTAAGGAAAGTTGTGTTATCACCCTCACACTTTACATTCATTTCTCTAATCAATCTTGTAAAGTAATTCATTTTTGGTGTTAATCTAAAAGAATTATATTGCTTTTATATTTTTTATTATCATTAATTGGAAGATAATCACAGAATATACATTGTTTATAGGCTTTTGACTGTGTTTAATCCCACTCTATCACATGCAGGACAATTCTCAAATTTGTCATATGGAGAATCAGGGAATTCAAGTGGCTCAAGATCTCGTATACTATTCATATTTATAAAGTAAAACTTTGCTTCAACTAAAATTCATCTTCAGTACTTTCATAATCATCCATAAAACTACTTTCATAACTATCGTTTGAACACAAATTCTCAGTATCATAACTATTGTTTGAACACAAACTCAAGGTATCATAACTATTGTTTGAACACAAACTCTCGATATCATAACTATCGTTTGAACACAGACTCTCGGTATCATAACTATCGTTTGAACACAAACTCCCGGTATCATAACTATTGTTTGAACACAAACTCTCGGTATCATAATTATTGTTTGAACACAAACTCTTGGTATCATAACTGTCATCACTCTCATAATCTTCAAAATCTTCAGTTGAATAATGACATATTTAATTAGTAGAAAAAAACATTACCATGTATATGTATATACTTTTTTTCATTAACAGATTCGACTACTACATTTTTTTTATATTGAAGGTAATTTTAAAATGATCCATAACTACTATTGAACAAAATGTCATTTCACCTGACATATTAACATCCTTTATTTCATCAGGATTTCCATCTTTAGGGTTGTTGAAAAAAATACAAATTTCTCCTTGCATATTACAGATGGTCTTATCTTTTCTTTGTAAAGCTTCATCCATAAGGTTTTTCTTTTTTGATACTTTTTCTTGTTTCATTGCTTTTTCTTGTTTTGAATATATTGCCAGAAGGAGAGGAAAAACTTTTGTTGGAACTACTTTATTTGATGTTCTTCCAGTTATACTAAAAGCCCTTCCACTGAAGGAAATTGAAGAACTCATTATTCACCATAATTGTTTTCATCCAATAGTTGTTATATTTATCTTTATTCAATTTTACATCCTTGACATATTTCTCAGTATCTTTTACAAATGAAGACATTGATTGAAACTTATTTTTTGTGTCTTGATACATTCTATTTATTAAGTGAAAAATGTTGGAGGATAAAAATAATGGTTTTAAGCACAGATTCACCTATAAATTAAATGGAATTTTCATCAAGAAAATTTTATTTTAAGCAAAGTTTTCTTATATAAATATGATGAATACAATGTACTGTGACGTTTATAATCATGAATATAAATGTTTTAAAAAAAACACCTTCAAACCAACAAACACACATTCAATCTTTTCAGACAAATATCTCCACTTGACCAAGAAACAAAACATTGTGATAGATGTGATAATGATATTATTTTAAAAAATTATAATAAACACCTTCAATCACACAAGCACAAGAACAATGAAGAACGGGAAGGTGCCACTAAATTCTGCATTGAAAACACTGATGGGGCATTTAAAGGGCATATAAAAATAAGATTGTTTAGCTTTCAAGACCCTGTACCATCTTCAATCATGGAAGCTGTTGATATGGTTAAACAAAGTATTGAAACTACAATTATAAACACATTAAGTGAAATGAAAACTTTTAAGTTTTATATGGGAGTAAAATTGAATATGGTAAGACAAGGCGATGAAACTGCTCCCTGTATGAGGACAAACCCTCACTTTATCTCATCATTTCAAGATTTTGTAAGATGTGATGTTGTCGATGAACTCCAGAGACAAGAACAAGATGTTGATAACACTGTAGTCGGTAGTGGATTTACTATTACAAAAATAATCTTTTTAGATATACACATCTTAAAATCAGATCCTCTTCAAGCTTCTTCTTATATTGGTTTACCAAAAGAGATAAAACTTAAGATAGCAGTTGTTAATATTCAAAACAAATATAATAAATGTTTTCTATGGTCTGTTCTTGCTCACTTACATCCTCCACAATGGAATCCTGAAAAGGTTGAACATTATGAGAAATAAGAGAATACATTAAATGTTAAATATTTAATGTTTCCAATGTCATTGAGAGATATTCCTAAATTTGAGAAAATGAATAATCTATCTGTTAATGTATATGGATTAACAGATACAAACAAAGTTCAGATATTAAAAATTCCAAACAACTATAAAATTATGAAACACATTGACCTGCACTTTACTTCAAAGGAAAAATCACATCATGCTTTCATCAAAAATAGATTAACCAAATCACAACTATACAAGAGAAAATGTAAAACGTATCCTTGTAAGAGATGTCTCAACTCCTTTCATACAAAAGAACGATTAAATCAACATTCGAAATATTGTAGTAATTAAAAATCAACCGTAATCAATTTACCAAAAGCAGGTTCAAACATATCATTCAAAGATGTTAACAAATCTATAAAACATCCGTTTGTGATATATGCTGATTTTGAAAGTATCCTTGAAAAGATAGATACTGTTTCTCCAAATCCAAATAAATCATACACATATAAATATCAAAAACATACTCCTTGTGGTTTCTGCTATCATATCAAATCATCTGTTGGTGATTAATACAACAAGTTAGAACTTTATAGAGGAGAAGATGCCTCAGAGGAGTTTGTAAGACGATTGGAAAAGGACTGCATAAGAATAAGATAAATAATGGTTAAAACCTATAAACCAATGTCATTAACAAAGGGAGAGAAAAAGGAATTTAGAAAGAACAGTATCTCTCATATTTGTGAGGAGAAAATTGAGGGAGAGGTCAAGGTTAGGGATCACTGTCATCTTACTGGTAAATATAGAGGTCCAGCTCATTCCCGTTGTAATTTTAATTAAAAGCCTCCAAACTTTATTCCTGTCTTTCTTCACAACAATGCTCACTGATGCACATCTATTTATAAATGAACTTTCAAAGACATCTGGAGATATTTCTGCCATTCCTAACACAGATCAAAAATACATCTCATTCACAAAAACAATTCATACATCCCCCATAACCCATATCACATTTCTTGACACATACATGTTTATGGAAAGTCCATTATCTAACTTAGCATCAAATATTAAAAACTTACCGAATCTTAAATCACATTTCTCAAATCAAGAAGAGATTGATCTCTTTTCATAAAAGGGAATATATCCGTATGACTATATGGATTCATTTGAGAAGTTTAAAGAAACACCACTTCCTTCAAGGGAAAGTTTCTATGGCAAGTTGAATATAACTCGTATTTCCGATAGAGATTATGCACAAGCTAAAAAGGTTTGGGAGAAGTTTAATATAAAGAATCTTGGAGAATATCATGATTTGTATCTTAAAACTGATGTATTGTTATTGGCTGATGTGTTTGAAACTTTTAAAACAGTCTGTCATACTAAAAATTCTTATGGATTAGACCCTGTTCACTATTACACAGCCCCGGGTTTGCCTTGGAGTGCTATATTAAAAATGACAAAACAAAATTTGGAATTAATCTGTGACATAGATATGCTTATAATGATAGAGAAAGCTAAAAGAGGAAGAATATCTCAAGTATGTTCCAAGAGATATGCTAAAGCAAACAACAAATATCTTCCTGGTTATAAAAAGAATGAGGACAACTCTTACCTGATGTATTATGATGCTAACAATTTGTATGGGTGGGCTATGTCTCAATTTTTACCTTATGGAAAACTTAAATGGGTTAAAGAAAAACATTATTATGAAATTTTTTTACAAGACGTTGTTGTCTCCTCTCAAAAAGAATTGGATGAAGCTGAAGTTGGATATTATTTTGAGCTTGATTTAAAATATCCAGAAGAACTTCATCACAAACACAAAGCCCTACCTTTTGCCCCTGGTAAAGAAAGTCAAAGAAAACAATGGTTAAGTGATTACCAACAGTCATTTAATATAAAAGGTAAATGTCGAGAAAAACTACTTACTACATTAAATGATAAAGAAAGTTATGTTTTGCATCAAAGGAACTTGAGACAATGTTTATCCGCTGGGTTGAGAGTGAGGAAAGTTCATCGGATTTTGAAATTTAAAATTGGTCATTGGTTAAAGAAATCTCTACTCAACATTGCTCAACAAAGACACATAAACCAAGAACCAAGTTCCAAAGTAATCTTTGTGAATATACTCGATGGTGATGAATGTAATAGGAAAATTAAGTTATTCCCCAAAGTAGAACATGGACAAATATTTATTGGTTCGCTCTTTGAATGGAATGAAAATATGAAAGGAAAGAAGTGCTTTAATCAGTAAGTCTCAATTTTACATTTGTTTGTATGGGAGGGGGAGGAAATCAATCTCCTATTTTAGGCTTTTTGGGCTTGAGTCAGTCTCAATTTTACATTTGCTTGTATGAGAGGGGGAGGAAATGAGTCTCCCATTTTTCATTTGCTTGTGTGGGAGGGGGAGGAAATGAGTCTCCAATTTTACATTTGCTTGTATGGGAGGGGGAGGAAATCAGTCTCCTATTTTGGGCTTTTGGGGCTTAAGTTAGAAAGTTTTTCCCTTTTCCCCCATTCATTTGAATGGCTGCCTCAGAAGCCCCATTTATCCTCGACTGACATGGTCGGCATTGCATTTTAATATGCTTTCTAGTTTGCATTTTGTGATCCCTTTATCACTGCATACATTATTGATAAGCTTGTCTGGTTCAAAATATTTTCATACTTCTATGGTAAATCCTATTCAGATGTGCGTGGAATTTTATATAATGCTCGTTTGGATTGTACATTCCCTTGAGTCTTGGATTTCTTTATCATGTAGATGTAATGTTATGAGGGAAGCAATATCCTCCAAAAGGGTCAAACCCAAAGAGTCACCGTGAGAGATTTTTATGGACTGTTAAATCCTGGTCTGTGTTTACTTTGCATCACAGCTTATTTAAGGGCTACCATATAGCCAAATTGCACCAATTCATATAATGGAAGAAATGGCAATAATTCGATTGTTGTTGTTTCATCAGCTTCACTTGTTATTGCAGTTTGTAGCATATTTAATTGTAAAAGTTGTTCAGATTAAATGATTGTGAGTTTTTTTCTTTTTATTGGTGTGTCTGCATGGTGCATGTGTTTGCCATCCATTTCTGTCAGCAAAGCATTGTTGAGGATTAATTGCTGCTATTACTGCGGCAGTGGTTTAGAAGTGCGGTAATTAAGAAATTGTTTTCCTCATCCACACACTGTAATGGACACTGTAGGGCAAGGCCAGAAACCCTTGTCAGCAAATGAATGTTGCACCTTTCGAGCATCCCATTTTTTTTCCTACTCTCGAGCCACATATTTTCTAAACAAAAAAAAATAAAACGCTTTGGAAACATAATGCATCAATATTCTTGTCTGGTGTAATTGAAAGTAAAAGCCATATACTTGTAAAATTTGAAAAATAATCTCTTCTGGATTCATACCTCTCATACCTGCAGGTGCAGGTATGAATCTGGACTAATATGATCACAGGTTTAAGGCAGTCAGATGCATGTGTGATAATTATCACACATGCATCTGATGTGTCATGCGGTTATAACCGAAACCCATCAGTACCTTTGATTTCTATTGGTATCGATCTGTCTTTCTGATACTTTCCCATTAATATTAATAAATCTTTTCTTTATTTTGTATAATGCCAATTGATGAGGGAACTGAGCTTATGACAACATTACTCACTATCTCACTATCTCAGGAGTTTCCTTGGATGAAGGAGATAAGGTTAGTGCTGTACTTGTCACGAGTGCAGTTCTGGACCAAGTGTTGTACTGTCTGAAATGATGTGTGACTTGGTAATTGGCAGCTTATTTGACCTTTGTGTTATTTGCACTCTTGTATAATGCCGTGTGATAGCCAAATGTTTAAGTTAGCTTTCAATGTCAATGGCATCTCCCATAAAGAATCCGAAACACAAAGCTTGCTGTTCTCCCATGACAGACAATTTGGTGGCCTCTCTCTTTTCAACCTCCCCCCCCCCCCTTTCTAGTCCTGCTCCCTCTGTTCTTTTAATGGAATGATCCTGCCCAGTTCCTCGAGGATGCATGTGTTCTTCCAGCAACTGACTCCTTGTTTACCTCCCAAAATCCAGACTTACTGCTCACCTACACTCATTTGCTCCTCTTTTCTTCCACTTGTGGAACTGAATTCCTGAGTTCATCATTCAATCCCACTGTTCTATTGAGCGTTTTAAGTGGATGGTTAATGCAAATTGATGTCATCACCTATTTCTATCTATGATCTTTTCTACCACCATTAACCTCCACATTCCAAGCTCTTTTATTCACAGGTTGCTATGTATTCCCCTCTCCTCTCTCTCCTCCTTTATTTCTCATTCATTACCTTGCTTATTACATTCACTTGCTGTCCCAATGTCTGTATGTTGTCTTTCTTGGCTTTGTTATGCTACTTTCCTACTCTTCAATGAGCCCAGGCTTTGTGTAAAAAAAAAAAAAGCTTGTGCGCATAATACATGATCTGTTGGTCAGTGCATGTTTTCTTGAATTGCTTTTCCTTGCCATGAAACATTCACAATTTTCAAACAGATTGATGTAATGTGTTACTTTTCGAGAATAATTTGATGGTTACTTTCAAATAAGTAAACCTAACATTACTGATTACCTTATATCTTTTGTAATCCATTACATGATCTGTAAGAGTAATCCAGATAAGTAATGCAATTAATTGTTTACATTACTCTGAATCATTTTATTTCTGCTTTCAAGTGCATGGAAATATAATCAATAAAAAATGAAAACCAACATAAAACATGTGTGAAGTGTATATAATGATATCTGTGATTGATTTAATTTGTGCTCCAAGTTCTATCATAGCTGAGCTAAAATAATCTTTAAAAAGAAAAATAGGACCACTGGACCTTTAGCTTATCTGGGCCCTGGCCTAATGTTGTAACCCAAATTTGGTAGCATTCTGACTGGTGGGTCTGGAGAAGAAGATTTTTGAAGCAATTTACACGATTTTCCCAAAAATTTACGAAGTCTGCCATTTTGACACACTTCTGGTCAATTGATCGGCATGACCTCCACAATTTAACATCAGGACCCTGTCCTAATGTTGAAACCCAAATTTAGTAGCGTTCTGATTGGCGGACTGGTGGGTCTGGAGAAGTAGAGTTTTTGACTGGATTTATGCAATTTTTCCAAAAATTGACTAAACTGGCCATTTTGACACACTTCCAGTCATGTGATCAGTCATGACCTCCACAATAATTTAACATCCCTACCCTGGCCTAATATTGGAACCCAAATTTGGTAGCATTCTGACTGCTGGATCTGGAGAAGAAGATTTTTGAAGAAATTTACTAAATCCACTATTTTGACCTACTGAAGGTCACGTCACAGGAGCGAGCTTTGCATTCCGTAAGCAGTCAGGAGCAGAACCTTGCTGCCAAATTTCAGCCGGATTGGCCCAACAGTTTGGAGCGAGAAGTCCAAATAGGAGATGGACAGACGGACGGACAGATGGCCGGACGGACGGTGCACGATGACGATACCTTATCTGTAATTCCAATTCCAGATAAGCTAAAAAGTAGTGAAGGGCAGTGCATTTAAAAGACTGAATTGAAGGCGAGATAATGGGACACCAGGAGACTATTCCACAGTCAGGAGCATAAGGGAACAAATAATAAATGCATGTGGGCAACTGAGCCGAGACTTTGAGGTGGAGAACGTGAAGGTTTCTGACAGTGGAAGAGTGACAGTGATTGGAAATTTGCCTCCTTATCCTTTGAGATTTCATTTTTAGCTTATCTGGAATTGCAATTCTAGATAAGGTATTGTCATTGTGCTCTGTCCATCCGTCCATACATCTCTTTGTCTTTCTGTCTGTCCATCTGACCGTCTCCCATTTTGACTTCTCCGGCCAAACCGCTGGGCTGATCCGGCTGAAATTTTGCAGCAAATTTCCTCTCCTGACTGGTAACAGGAATTGCAAAGCTTGTTATGTTCACATGACTTTAAGTTGGTAAAAATGGCCGACTTAGCTCGATAGCCGAAAAGTGCAATTATTTCTTCCAAAATCTTCTTCTCCAGACCCATCAGTCAGAATGCTTCCAAATTTGCATAACAACATTAGGCCAGGGTAGGGATGTTAAATTTTGAAGGTCATGCCATTCACTTGACTGGAAGTGTGTTAAAATGGCCGACTTATTCAATTTTTATGAAAATTGTATTAATTCCTTCAAAAATTTTCTTCTCCAGACCCACCAGTCAGAATCCTACCCAATTTGAGTCACAACATTAGGACACAGTCCTAATGTTAAATTGCAGAGGCAATGCTAATCACATGACCAGAAGTGTGTCAAGATGGCAGTTGCACAAATTCCTTCAAAAATCTTCTTCACCAGACCCACCAGTCAGAATTCTACCAAATTTGGGTTACAGCATTAGGTCAGGGTCCAGATAAGCTGCAGGTTCAGTGGTCCTTTTTTTAATATCGGCACCTGAGAATTCCATGACTGGTATAACAGACAATTCAAACAAAATTAATGTTCAATATACTGTACAAAAAGACCAATGAGGATTATGTATGTGTATAAATTTGAGAGGGGGAGATCCCATATTACTCTATCTGCTTTGTTCCCTACTTTTGTTTGTGTGTGTTTCTTCCCCAACTCGTAATGGTGTATGGTAGTTTTTATTTTATGTTTGTACACAAAGTCGAGGCTCATGGAGGAGCTAGAACATATAATGGATCAGGATGTAACAGAACAAAGGGAACAGCTGAAAGAGAGAGGGGGGAAACACACGAACAGCACAGTTAAGGGACAAAATAGAGGAAGACTTGGACAACTAAGGGATGTGGGGGAGAATGAGGGGTAGGGGAGGATGCAAGGGATAGACAAGATGGATGCAGAAGCAAACTCTCAGGAAGAAAAGATTGGAAATTTGGAAAGAGGTGTGCTTGGGGGGGGGGGGTTAATGGTGGGAGAAAAAAGTCATTCTTTTGGATGGGGGATGATTATACTTGTAAAATGTGTTTTTTTTTTTCAACTGTTAACGCAGTAATTAAAAAAATAATCAAATCTCTTTCATTCCCAGGGCATGAGTGATTTTTGCATCGCTCCAGATAATTATATCTCCAACTTAACACTGGAGTATGGAATCATGGGAAAAGGTAGGTGTTTCAACACCTTTTTCAATTTATTTTATTTTTTTTCTTCAAAACATAAGGAATTAAAATGTGCAAGTTCTTAGAGCATGGAAAAGCAACAATGGTGGTTACCATAATTAGAACAATTATTGATATGATGAGAAAGTGTCATTGTTGTTGTATGCAATCATGTTTACACCAATTATTGGATCAATAATTTCTTAGGTTCACTTCACTTCTGGTCTTGTCACTTTTAACCACTATGAAGCTAACTTTGCTGTCAAACATTACTTGATTACAATACAGTACTAGTTCTATAAAGTTTTCTCAATTACCGTACAGTATTATTTTTTTTTTAATTTGGATGCATATTATTATTAAAGTTTATTTGATTTCAGTTAAACTTCTTGATACATTATTTGTGATATAGTTTTTTAATTGTTGTCTAAAGCATGGCAGTGGTATTTATTTTATCATTGTACCATGCATACAACTCAAGACATCTGTTGATTATTAATTATTGAATGAAGTAAAATCAGTTTTCCCAAATCAGTTTTGGGAATGATATTCAAATTTAAATTTCAGAACAAAAAAAGTCAAAAGAACAATGACAGAAGACAATTCTCTTTGACCTGAATACTTGGTTGGAAGAGGTTCTGCTTTTTCAAGGAAACACATTGAACGAGGGAGGATTCTCAGCCTGCAACTGGATGTGGAGGCCAGTTTTTGCAATCTGGTTTGCCTTAAATAAGTCCTGGCTGATGAGGCCTTGAAATTCAAGAGCTGAACTGCTTCTGGTAGTTGACCAAAGAAATAGATAGGTGCGTTCGTGTTTTTATTTTGTACAAAGTCAAGGCTCGTGGAAGAGCTTTGTATTGAAGGAACGAGTCAACAACAAACTCTGACTGATCTTCACTTTCACAACATAATTGGTTCCAGACTCCTTATCGTTGGATGAACTGACCATGGACCCATGGTCTGAGGGAGAACCTCCCATACTGACTGTGTTTCCTCCATTGGAGCCGCTCATGGATCTCGGAGATATCTCAGGTCATAGTGCACCGTACAAGACTGTCATATCTGAGGTCATTTGATGATTCTTCCAGAGCGAGAGGGTGACATTGTGAGATTTCTCAGGATTGAAAAACATTGCATTTATTAGACCAGCATTTCATGAATTCCAGATGGGCAGAGAGTCTGTTGGTCATTAGGATTTGTTACTGTACTGTATCACTGTCCACAGATGGATTTTCAGTGGGATGTCTGTTCCCAATGTGGAGGTATCTGCAAAAAGCTATTCGAGAGGATTTTCCAGAGCATCAGAAAGGTATCTTCAAGAGAAAAAAGTAAGACATTGCCATAAGGCACTTCAGCTTCAAATGGTAGAAGAGCATTAAGGGCTGCATTGATGGAAATGCATTGATTGCAGAAGTGGAGGAATTTATAAAGCCAATTATGAATGTGGCATTGTATGCTGCAAGTAGCTACACTATGCCAATAGTCCAGCAGCGTAGTCTGATATTTCGGATCAATTGTTCAAATTTACCAAGGCACAATCTCGGGTGGCTTCACATCCAGAATTGTTCGGAATACATTATTCTACATATGTACCAATTTTGGTGCTTTTATGCAAATTTGAACAATTGGTTTGCTATGCTGCAGTACTACAAGCAGAGCAGGATACCAGACTGTCAAGTCCCTAGATATATCCAGGGAGTTGGTCCTGACCTCTTGCTTGAGATTTAGGGCTTCCAACCGTTTCTGAGAGAAGAGTAGCACATGTTCAGAGATAAGTGACTGGGACAGAATCCAAACTAATGATTGGATTTCAGATTGTTTGAAATGAGGAAAGTCTTGACTTCTGCAACAATGAAGGATAACATTACTTTGCTTATAATTACAAGTCAGCTCACTGGTCGATTATTGAGAGCATCTGCTTTTGCACCCTTCTTCTGGACTGGACTGATATTTTGCTGACTTCCAGGCATATGGGAGGTGGCTAAAGAAAGACAAGTTGAAAAGTGCAATCACAGGTGAATCAAGAGCAGCATACCATGATTTGAGAATGTAAATGCTGATACAATCTGGCTCATCGCCGAAGCAGGGTCGAGGCTGGGCAGGGCTTTCTTTATTTTCTCAAGTGAATACAAAGTCCTGTAGACAGTGGGGATGAGAAGATGGGATAGAGAGTGATGTGTTTTGAATACGAGGTTATAGAGGCAAATACCGAGTTTGAGCAGAGTGTGCAGAGATGCCATTTTAGGTGAGTGAGGAATATAGGGGAATCGTACACCAGAAATGGATTTGACAAGGTGACATGATAACTTTGAGGAAAGAGACTGCTTGGAAAGTTCTGCCTTTGATGGTATTCTCTGAAGATGCCAACCCAATAATTTTGTGACAGGGGAGATTGCAGGCCTTGTTAGTTGGCTTGTGTGAACAGCCCTATTCCGTGCCATTGAGGTTTCTCTCACACAATAGTCAGAGATGTATGGTCTTTCAGAAGCACCCAGTCAGAGGAGCCAAGAGGGACAGAAGAGACATAGAAGAGTTTGTGAATGGAAAGTTTACCCCAAACAATCACAACTCTCGTTGTAATCACAACCTTTCATTCTTGATTTCATATAAAATACATTGCGTCTGTTTGTCTATTCCGCTTGTAAGCTGGAAAACAGAAAACAGAAAAAAACAGCTGATCTCCACAAAATTTTATATCTGCCCTGGAGGTATCCAAGGTCAGGTCATGGGCACAAAATTACCCATTCCCTGCCTCCTGTGAGGGTGGTTTGATGACTTGCATTTTTTTGTCTGTGCACATGCCACAGTGCATGTTGTTTATTGACCCCTGCCAGAAGGAAGGGGTATTACTAAGCACCAGCACAAAATGAATTTGTTTCACCTCAACCCTTCCAAACCCTCCTCCTTCCCCCGCCCTCCCAAGCCACTCCTGGAAGGAACAGATGTTTCAAGATTCCTCAAAATACACTTAAAACTGCACAAAATTGAGGGGTTTTGGGTTAGGATGTATCGATGCAATTAGGATGCATCCATCTATCACTGCAATCATCTTCCAACAACACATGCTCCTCTCAGTAATTCATAACCTTTTCCGATTAAACTCCTGTTGCCACTACAGGGATGCAAGATGGAGTTTCCAACAAAGCAGAGAGAAGTGTGCTAAAGGATTCCAGAGATCGTACTATATATATATATATATATATATATATATATATATATATATATATATATATATATATATATATATATATATATATATATATATATATATATATATATATATACATATATATCTATATGCATATATATACATATATATATATATATATGCTTATATATATATATATATATATATATATATATATATATATATATATATATATATATATGCTTATATATATATATATATATATATGCATATATATATATATGCATATATATATATATATATATATATATATATATATATATATATATATATATATATATGTGTGTGTTTGTATGTATATATATTGTTGCGGTCTTCGCGCCCGCCGGCGTGCGACGGCCACGTAACTCGAATCGCGGCACGTCGCCCACCGGACGGACAATCCAGTCGTGACCCTCTCGGACTAACGCCGGGAACCAGTCACGGGTGGACCTTTCGGTCTCACCGCGATCGAGCCAATCAGCCCCCGCGTGGGATAGGGTTGCTCGCCAAATTCGACCTACCTAAGTACCCACGCGGAGGGTAGACCGGGCGATCGCACCTCGCCGCAGGTCGACTTCGGACACGGGCCACTTAAGCGACCCGTTCCGTACTATCAGAATAACCGAGCGGTGTTATCGTCGACCTCGACGGTTCGATTAATTATCGGGCGTACTCAGCCCACTACCAACCCTTTACGTGAAGCAAGATGAGGGTTCAATGGGGGAAAAGACGAAGCGAAGCGAGAGAACAGTTCAACAATAAAGCACATTTATTCGCGGCACACGGGAAGCACACAAATACAATTCCACCAAATGCACACAAAAAAAAGAAAACACAATTCCATTTACACAAAAAGCAAATATAAAAGCGAAGGCAATGCAGAGCTAATACCGACTACCGAGCACACGGCAACACTTATACAATTCTACTTCACAGACGGCGCCGACAACACATACCCAAAACCAAGGAAAAGAAATACCCTCAAGAATGAGGCAGGCCTGAGGCCGAGACCGGGTCGGGCCTACCCGTCTGGTGATGAGACGCGGAGCGGCGATGGCCCCGCAACCCGCGGGCCTCGTGGACGGTGTCTGGTAGGGGGTGGGAACGGGGCCCCCTTGGTCGCACTATCTCAGCGCGGGGGGAAACAGGAGGGGGTTGCTGATGCTCGGGGTATAGAGGATCTTTATTATCCCTGGTGTGCGTCTCCACCTCGGCCAGGTCGCGCTGCCGGCCTCCCTCGGGCGTGCAGCTCCTGGCACCGACGCGAGCACCCCCTCGTCCGACTCTCTTCAGCTTCTCCAGCCACTGCAGGCTTCGGGCTCCAGACTTCCACACTCGTCCCCTCCGTTCCGACTCCTTCTCGTTCTCCTTCTCGTTCTCGTTCTCGTTCTCGTTCTCCTTCTTCTGACTCCTCGTTCTCCTTCTTCTGACTGACGAACACCGTCCTTTTATCCCCCCGTAACTTCGCCTTTGACCCCCTCCCTTTGACCTTTCACCTCGCTCCCCATTGGCCCGAGAAAAAGTGGGCGTGAAGACTTTTTGATCCACAAATTTGCATATATCGATCGCCCTGGGGGCGGGGCCACCCGCCCTCGCTCACCGATTGGACGGCAAAAAGTGGGCGTGTGTCGTTTTTGATCCGTTTTTGAAGCACAAAATCCGTGATTTTGTACACGCTGTTCGACGCGCGTTCTGCATGAGTCCAACACCGGTACCCACAGCGGGGCAAGAACGGTGGCGATGCTACGGTTGCGAGGTGTGACGGGAAGGTCGTGGCGGTTGTGGTGAAGCGGCGTTGTGGTTGGTGGTTGATGTTGTGGTTGTGATCATGGCGGTTGGTCCAAAATAAAGATAGTAAAAGAAAAACGGCTATCCTGAAGAGTCGCAGCTCGCATAAATGACATGTATTCCCACTAGACAACGGGTTTGGGCCTAACTACACATGCACTTACCGAGATACCTCACCTAAGGGACCTGAATGGTGGTTTGCGAATCTGGTAACCACAACAATATATATATATATATATATATATATATATATATATATATATATATATATATTTTTTTTTTTTGACCGTTTTTACAGCCATTTTTCCCTGCTATGCAGGGGTTTGGCTTTTTCTTGAGGCAATGTTTTATGGCCGGATGCCCTTCCTGACGCCAACCCTGGTCGCCTCTTACGACACACAGGGATATGGTACACCTATTCTAACCGGGGCATACACCGGGACCAGTACACTGGCACTCATTTCGCCGACCTCGGAAGGATGACAGGCTGAGTCAACCCCCTGGTGTTAATTCAGCAGCCAACGGGGCTTGAACTCAGGACACTGGGATCCCAAGCCGCCACCCTAACCACTAAGCCAACACCAGGCTTTTATATATATATATATATATATATATATATATATATATATATATATATATATATATATATATATATATATGCATATATTTATTTATATGTCTTCTTCTTCTTCTTCTTTCGGCTGCTCCCGTTAGGGGTCGCCACAGCGGATCATCCGTATGATCCGCATAGTGATTTGGCACATGTTTTACGCCGGATGCCCTTCCTGACGCAACCCTGGTCGCCTCTTACGACACAGGGATATGGTACACCTATTTTTTAACCGGGGTATACACCGGCCCAGTACTACTGGTACTCATTTCACCGACCTCGGAAGGATGACAGGCTGAGTCAACCCCCTGGTGTATTAATTCAGTGGCTCAACGGGGCTTGAACCCAGGACCTCTTGGATCCCAAGCCGCTGCCCTAACCACTGCGCCAACACCAGGCTTATATTTATTTATATGTATATATATAGAAAAATAAATTTTTGTGTGTGTTTTTATATATATATATATATATATATATATATATATATATATATATATATATATATATATATATATATTTATTTATTTATTTTCTTTTTAATTTTACCTGACGAACACTCCTCTCTCTATCTTTTCCACATATCTCACAATCAACCCATAATCCTTCCCCTGTTCCTTTTGCTGATTTTGTCTTTTGTCATTTGATGTTCCAGACTGGTGGCAATAAGAACCTTATTTAACATGGTGTAAAATAAAGGCTCACAGATTAGCTTGTACATTTGTCACATGCAATGCAAAGATATTGGAAGACATCAGTGTGGTTATCGAGTAATCTTGTTCCCTCAAATCATGGAAGACTTCTGATGACATTCATGATCAGATTTCTCCAAACATCCCTATCCTGCACTGTTTATCTGAAGCTATGGCAAAGACAGCTTGGTTGCAGCCTTTCTCCCATCCATCCAGCATATACAAGGTCTACGTCTTCCTCCAAACCCAGCATGGTTGATTTCTCCAGCTTATCGTTTTCTGCATCAATGATATTTCCAAATATGGCAGTTTCTGGTTGATCATCAATGCTTATAATGTTCATGGTGGTGTAATTTATTCCAGCACTTAGTTTTTGATCTTCTTCCAGTCAGTCGGTGGAATTTTAATATTCGTCTCCAACACCACATTGCAAAACTGTCAATCTTCTTCCTTCCTTTCTTTTTCACTGTTCATGAATCACATCCTTACATTGCAACTGGAAATATCAGATCACTCACCACCCTCCTCTTGGTTTGTATTGTCACATCTTTGTCAATCCTGACATTGCTGTTCTCCCCAATGCTAACCGTCTATTAATTTCTCCTCCACATTCTCCACTTACTTCAATCTTAAAACCCAGGAAGGTGAAACTTTCCATTATTTCCACGTGATGTTCTCCCAATTTAACATGTCAAGTCTTCTCAATTGACAAGATTTTAACTTTTTTTTCGTTTATATAAAGTCTAGCTTTTTCACTTTTCCTCTTCAAGGTCTGCAGCAGTTTCATTAAGTCCTCTGTACTTTCTGCAAACAGAGTGCTATCATCAGTACACCTTAGATTGTTGATACATCTTCCTCCAATCCTGACTCCAGCCTCGATGTCATCCGAGTTTGATTTCTTCATGATGTACTCACTGTATAGATTGAACAAGTAAGGGGAGATAATGCATCCCTGTCTAACTACTTTTCCAATTCCAAAACATTCGCTCTCTCTCCATACTTTGTTCTCACTGTAGCCTCTTGTTTGGTGTGCAGGCTTCATTATAATCCCCTTTTCTCTCAGCATAATCCACATCAGTTGCTGATCAACACACTATAGAGTATAGAGCTTCACTATCATCCATCAAGGGAGGTGCAAAGCACCCCCACTTCATATGGAATGGTTTCTCTGCATGCAACTTCAACACAGGAACTGAAAATTAGTTTCTTGGCTTCTCCTGAACGAAATCGGCTGCAATTTTCAGAAGTAAATCCTTTGTACATCGAGGTGATACGTTCCAAATTTTAGAAACGTCCATTTCTGTGTTCTTGAGTTTTTAATGAAAACCCTCTAAATAAATGTTGGTGTCTGTCAGTCTCTCCTTCCGTCTGCCCAAATGTTATGTGGTGTCCATATCGGGAAAGGCTATACATTGAAACGACCTGAAACTTGATATATACATTGGACAATACTGTAGTCTAATTTATGGCTTTCCAAATAAATTCCATGAAAGTGCCATAGTTTCTGCTTTTTTGCTAGTTTTTGCTCATTATTATCTATTAGCTTGAGTTCTGTTCTTACGAGGTACAAGTATGCAATGGCGGTGTTGTTAGAAACAGACACTCCTGCAGTAATCAAGGGAAGTTCAAAGTGCCCCTCCCTTTATATGGATTGGTTTCTCTGAATGCAATTTCAACACAGGGACTGAACATTTCTACCAGGGTGAGGGGGATCCCCTTCCCCCCACCCCCCCCCCAAAAAAGTATTTCCTTTACTCTCTGAAACGACACACACAATTTTGATGAAACTTGATTACAACCTTCATCACCCATGATCTACTAAAGTTTGTTCAAGCTATTTTTTAAAACCTCGGTCTAAGAAGATTGATGGGGGTGGGGGTGAGGAGTTTTCCACCAAAATAGGTATTTATTTAACATTGGTTTGTTGGTACATTTTGCTGATTCCATCCCAAGTTGACTTCCTCCTCAGTATCGTTATTCCACCAAGTGAGCGCCCACTGGATTATGGGATTGGGGCAAAGCCTTCGGGATCTCCACACTTTGATTCTAGGAAAACTAAGGGGTAACATTCCAAGGTCAGATTGCGATATTGTGTGTCAGGGTGGTGCTGAGGTGTCGTCCACCAGACAGCGGTCTCCTTGGGTTAACATTAGGTGGTCCCTTTGGGTGGATGCCTGGAATGTCCTATCCCAAAGAGAGGATGATCACCTGTCTGTAATCGTCTGAGCTTAAGCATTTGAAAACTGGTATTGCAGCACTCTCTGAGGTTCGAGACTGGATAGTGGCAAGATCATGGTGGGAGGTGACACCTACTATTGGTCTGGTCGCTCTGATGGTTACCATGCCCAAGGTTTGCTGTAGCTGTGTCCAATAAGCTGACTCTAATGATAATTGAGGTAACACCGGTCAACAAGCATATTATGAAATGAAGGATTCGTCACTCCTTGGATGTCGTTTACCTTGTCTCTGTATAAGCTCAGACGGAGGCGAGTGATCTCACAGTGAAGGATGCATTCTATGCCACGCTCGAGTCTGTGGTTGATCAGTGCCCCAGGCGAGATACTCTTCTAGTCTTGGGGGATTTCAATTCATCGACTGGAACTGATAGGGATGGTTATGAGACAGGTGTTGGTCCCCCATGGGTCTGAAACTGTGAACCAGAATAGCATTAAGTTCCTTGACTTTGCAAGAAGTCATGGACTTAGGGAGGTTGGTTCATGGTTTCAGCACCCACAGGCTCATCGCTAGACTTGGTATTCCAATGCTGGGGGAGTGGCAAAGATTGGCCATGTGCTGTTGATGGTTGCTGGAGGATTATCCAGAACTGCAGGGTCTCCCGGAGTGCTCAGTTCCTCAACACCGAACACAGGCTTATGGTTGCAACTCTGAAGTTGCAGCTTAAATCCGGGAGAATGGTACCATCCCAGCTTAGGCTGGATGTTGGCAAGCTCAAGGATGAGAGGGTAGCTGAAGAGTTTGCAAACAGGCTGAGTGGAGATTTGGGGCGATTGGGTGCTTTGGGGAATCCTTAAGAGTTGTGGAGTGCCTTGAAGACCACCATCCTTAATGTTAACATTGGATGCCGTGGGACTCACCATCGGACGAAGAATAATTTTGTGTCTCAAGAGACTCTGGATACCATTGACCAGAGTCACAGGGCCAGGCCAGAGCATAGGTGTTCAGGGAGTTGAGGTGTAAAACTGTATGTGCGCTGAGGATGGACAAGGAGGCCGATGTGCGAGGAATCTGTGAGGGGGTAGTGCATCACCTGTAGTCAAGTGATTCTCATCCTGCTGACAGGAGAATTTGCGCATTGCATTCCTCCAAGCTCATCCCTCGGTGTGCTGTGGTTAGAGCGGTGGGTGGTGGGCTCTTGACAGAGGAGTCTGAAGTGAAGGCCCGCTGGGCCGGTTACTTTGAGCGGCTGTATCAGACTGATTCACCAGCTGTTGAGTTGGATATTTGGTGTTACTATCCCTATTGCTGACCCTCCAATCAACTGTGATCCACCTTAATTTGTGGAAACACAGGCTCCTGTGAACCGGTTGAAATGGGGTAAAGCTCCTGGGATCTGTGGCATCCACGCTGAACTTCTCAAGGCTGGTGGAAATGCTGTACTCATGTTGTTGAATGCAGTTCTGTGCTCTGCCTGGAACACAGGCATCCTCCCAACTGACTGGAAGAGGGGCCTTGTTGTTCCTCTCTGGAAAGGGAAGGGGTATCGCCTGGACTGCATTAACTCCTGAGGGGTGACGCTGCTCTCAGTGGCGGGCAAGCCAGAGGTCAATAAACATCTGGGTCGGGCTTGGGGAGTCATGGATTCACTGGATCATGGGGTGACGTGCTGTCAGAACCTTTTGCAGGAGGATGAAAGTCCGAGTATTCAGGTCCTTGGTGCTTCCAGTCTTGCTCTATGGATGTGAGACTTGGTCTCTGACCAGGGTTCTGAGACAGACTTAATTCCTTTGGTACCAAATCTCTTCGGGGAATCCTTGGCTATCGCTAGTCAGACTTTCTTTCCAACAAACAGTTGCTGAGAGAAACTCAAATGAGATTTGTTACCTGCATCATCCATGAGTATCTGCTGCGGCTGTATGGACATGTGGCTCATTTTCCTGACGCTGATTCTGCTCACCAGATTCTCTCAGCAAGGGAGTCTCGTGAGTGGAGGAGGCCAATGGGCCGACCACATGCCTCATGGTTGCAGCAGGTTGACCGGCATCTCAAGGAGATGGGGATGGGCCTGGTATCTGCCTGGGGGATGGCCAGACGGAGGCCCCTGGAGTACTGGCAGAAAGTGGATGCAGTGACGTGCTGCTCCACTTCCTGACCTGACCTGGAGAAGCTCAGAGTTCGACTTTCCAGTCTGGTGACCTCAGGAACTAGATTTCCTTGCCTGTTTGATCCAGTCCTATCATAACGGCCAGTACTACTCATGAAAATACTCTGATCTTCCCCAGCAGCAATTTGGGTGCTTTCAAACCTGAGGGGCTCATCCTCCGACACTAAATCTTTATCTGTTTGATTTGTGATTGGTTTCTTGCGCATGTGCGGAAGTGGTTTGTCATTGCCTTCTTCCTGGATGTGTCTATACTAGTTAGATGGGTGATCCTAGCCATTTTCTCCATCAGAGAATCCTTTTCCAAGCATCAAAGCCATGCAACCATTACGGGCAATATATGCCAGCAGCCGGCATGGCTGTCCACCACCTGCTCCCATGGATTTGCATAACCCTGATCAGGAGGCTAAAATGGGGTAGTACACCTTGCCCCAAGGGTGGCCTATAGGTTATTGAATACAAAGACCACCTCCTTTAAGAAAGATTGTTGCCTTTACCCAGCCATTAAACCCTTAGCCTTTGGAATCAGAACCTGAAGGCAGCGGCTGATTTGGATTCGGTTTCCTTTTCCTAGATTAGCTACCTACCATGGCTAATGAGCCCCCCTTTGCCCAAAACAACTGTTTTTAAGGCACCAGTGAATTACTTTTCACCTCTACAACCATTGGTGAAAATAACCCCACCATTAGAAGGCCGGTGTGAAGCTGGAATGTCAAAGGCTGCTTAATATGCTTAGGCATTGGAGTATTTTTCACACCTTGAGAGCTTATCGTCAATGTCACTCCACGGCACAACCATCCATTTGGAGCTCAATGTACTTTCCATTAATTACAAGGACATTAGAAGACAATGAACAAACATATTGGGTTTTGGGGATTTGAACCTGGGTTCCTTGTATCATGGGAACACTGACATGCCAATACAAACCAACAGCTTTTGAACATTTAACGTAATCTTCAACCCATCCGGTTTGTTCCCACTGCCACCTCCCTACCCTCTTACTGTCCTGCCCACTCTCATCCCCTCTCCCGACATGCACCAGGGTTAAACCAAGGTCTTGGGAAAGATCTCTGGATTAAGGAAATCAATGTGTGCATGATTTAAAAGTATGTGTCACATAACAGCTTGACTGGCTTTAATGTGTATTGTTTTTCCCCCCCAGTAACCTGGATGTAATCTGTCATCTTGCTTGCACACAAATGAGGCCAATGTTTTTTTTCTGTAATGTCAAATGGAATTATAATGCATTTGACTCTCTTATAAATATAACTATCATGCACTTTAACAAAACTATTTTTTCTGAGCCTTGAAGGGGTTATGACTTTGAGCACAGCAATTACTTTGATTTTTAATCGGCAATTATTAACTACATACCTATCAGTTATGACTTGGAGCAATCATGAAAACTTTTAACCCTGCTTCCTTGAAGTGGAAGAGTTGAGGCATAGAAGTGAGCAAGAACTCCTCCATGCAAGTGCCTGGAAAACTTGAGAAACCTTTGTGAGGTTTGTCTTCGTTGAAAACATTCACCCTAGTCCCGAGAGAGAGTAGAGCTATATATCCTGAATAATTGCTTTATCAGTTTGTTTTATGTGTTTGTTAGTCTTGTTGTGTAAAACCATTAATCCACCTTCTGATGTTTCCCAGATGTCTTGAATTACTACATTCACTGCAGCATAGTCAGCAGAAGTCCTTTCCAGAAGGTTTGTATGATAATTATGATGGATTTTCATACCTACATATTATGAGAGGGCTTTGTGCAGCCTTTCTGATGAATGTTTCAATCTCGATGCAGTTTAGTCAATGGAGATAAGGCAGCATAGTAAAGGAGGGAATAGGCTGCAGGTATAGCTTATTAATAATTCTTAACTTGGAAAGTGTGTAAGCTTTTTATTTCGAGACAAACTACAATGAAATGTCCTATTACGAGTTTTAAAAAAATATTAAAAATCTCCAAATACAAAAGAACAGAGTTCAAAAAGTTATGCAAGCAAGATCCTCGCAATTGATACTTGCAATACGAGACTCAGTGGCGTTATGGTTAGACCATCCGCTCTGAGTCTGGGAAATGGGCGGCGGTTCCATACTGACCCCGGCCAAGTGATAAGAAATATTTTTAAAATGGTACATGCTGCTTCCTTGCTTGATACTCAGCATTTAAAGGACAGAGCATGGACAAACTCCATCGGTTGCCATCTATGGAGAGGTCATAAAGATGGTGTCGCCTGTACTCAAGAGTTCCCCAAGAAGTTATTTCACTTTCCCCAAGTTCAGCAGCTGTGTTTGTCTGAAGTGAGGTCTGGTGTTGTCTCATGTATTTGTCTGCATGTGTGCATGTGATTTGTGTTGCAGATCCTTCACGAGCCTTAGACACTGCAAAAAAATATATATATAATGCCCCACAAGCCTACTTTTTCTTTAATGTGTCTGTAATTGTGTGTCACTGTGTGTCTCCTCCCTAACTCCAAAACCAAGTAACCTAGCAGTCCAAAATGTTGCATGCATACTAAGGGAGTGTGTAAATGAAAACTGGGTATTTGGGTAAATTTAAGCACACCTTTTGAAGATAATTAACGCATCTCATCATGAAAAATCAAAAGTAGAGTTTAGGGTAGAAGGAGGGAGGAGGAGGGTGGGAAAGAGGTAGGGTGGGAATTTGGAGAGAGAAGGGGTGGGGTGGGAGTTTGGAGGGAGGGAGTGGGGTGGGAGTTTGGAGTGGAGGGGTAAGATGGGATGAGGGATGGGAAGGGGTGGGGTTGGATGAGGGAGGGGAAGGCATGGGGTGGGAGTCTGGAGGAAGGGGGAAGGAGGAGATTGGGACCATACTCTGTACAGAGCATTGGTGCTGCTTAAGCAGTCTCCTTGGCCATTGGGCACAATCCTGGACAGGTCGCCACTCCGACACAGTATACCAGCATGCTGGCACTCATTTTGCCAACCTCGGAAGGATGACAGGCCGAGTTAACCCCACCTGGTATTAATTCAACAGCTGAGCGGGATTTGACCTCAGGACCCTGGGATCCAAGGCCCACCACCCTAACCATTAAGCCAACACCAAGCATACCAGGGGTGTGCAAATGAACAGAGGGAAAGGTGCTATCAAGAAGGAGGGCAGAGGAAGGAGGGAAAAGGGTGCAGTGAGAGTCTGGAGGAAGGAGAAGAGGTGGGAGGAAACAGGGGAAGGGGTGGGAGTCTGGAGGGAGAGGAAGGTGTAAGGTGGGAGGAGAGGAAGGAAGGTGTGGAAGGAGGGAGGGGAAGGGATAGGATGAGGGAAGGGGTGGGATGTGGAACCTGGCATTGAGTCACTCATTGACTCACTCACTGATATAAATGTTTAGTATATTCTTGGTCTCGGTAGCAGTGGCGATGCACCTTAGCCATTGTCAGTTGAAAGTTCATGTCACTGATAAGTGGATGAAAAAAAAAACATTCTCGGTGGGCTAGAAAGCTGAAATTTTGCATTCTGATGTAAAATGAAGCCAAAATCCTCGGAAAAATCACAAAACAGTCGGAAAATTTCCGTACACAAAAATATCTGAAAATAAAAGTCAGCCTGTACAGCCTCGGTCTGCTCACTGTGGGCCACATGACCTAAGACAATGTATAGCTTACACTCAAACTGGTTGTTCGGTTATGCTAACCCATGCCTTTTGTGCCTCTTATTTTATAAATCGTGCCTCATTTACTTTAAAAATTATTATAGCTGTCAACTTTTAAATAATGAGCTCACACTAATCACTAATTCCTGATTTACTTGAGTTTTTTAGCTGCTTGCACAATGCAAGCACAATACACTTCATCAAATATATAAAGCTTATGTTTATTATATATGTATGTAGGATGCACCTGAGTAGTTGCTTGCAGTGCGCAAGCATGACCTGTTCGCAAGTCATAGGCTATATGTAATTCGGAAAAAGATTGGTAAAAAAAAAAAAATCCACCAAAGTAATCAGGAAAAATGTTTTTCTTCATAGCATCCATTCATGCATCCAATTAAACAAAATCCTAGGTGGTCTTTTTTGTTTAATCATGGGATCAACATTGTTCAATTAAAATGTTCACGATGTGTCACAAACAGAAAAAAGCAAAAGATGGATAAACGTATTTAACAGAAAAAAAGATGTCAAAACTGAACAAAAAGGAAACGGAAGAAACTTTGAACGTATAAATTTGAAAGAAGGTTAAATGACATTGTGTTAGGTCACGACAGGATGATGTGTGGTTGGTTGAGTAGCTTACTAAATTCCTAACTGTCTTGGTGATGGGAAACAAAGAGTGGCTGTGAGTGGGTGGATGTCTGTCTGGGAAGTTGTAAGTTGTGGCTGTGTGGTATCTTAGGGATCAGTACCGGGAACATTAATTTACCTCATTAACTTGGACAGTGCTGTAAGAATTGGCTTTCCAAATTTGCAGATGAAAACAAGAGGTGAGGTCGATAGCAGAGAGGCAGATGGTCAGTTTCAGGAAAATCTGGATAGTTTCATTGATTAGACAAAACATTGGAAGATGCAGTACACCAATAGGAAATTTAAGGTGTTGGAGATGAGTTAAAATAAGGAAAATAGGATGTACATTATGCCAATGGTAGTCATAGAGCATGTGACACAGGAGAAGGATCTGCGGTTGGTAGAAACTACTGGGGGTAAGCAGATAGCACAGTTCTGTTCTTGCATATGGCAGCTTGGCTGCCGGTGTATCGATCATTTCTTGGAAGCACAGCTGTGCCACTGATGCTGTGCCTCTCTACCAGTACAATGGTACTCATTTCATCAACCTCGGAAGGATAACAGGTTGATTCAACCCCACCTGGTGTTAATTGAGCAGCCAACGGGGCTTGAACTCAGGACCCTAGGATCCTAAGCCAGCCACCCTAACCACTAAGCCAACATCAGGCTTGCTAGCACAGCACCAGGCAGCTTTCGGCAAAGCTAATAGGATTTTGTGAATTGTATTCAACGAGGGATAAATTATAAATCAAAACAGGTGGTGTTAACAGTGTGCAGGAGTTTAATGAGGGAGGCCTCACCTCATATATTGTGTACAGTTTTGGTCATCATATCAGGGGAAAGACATAACCAGTATTTCAGCAGAATGGACAGTGATGGGACCAGGGGTCCCGGTTAGAAAATAAATAAGAAGAGAGTTATGATGGTAGTAAGCAGGGATCTTGCACACAGAGTAGTTAATGCATAATTGATCACCTTAGAAAGGTAATTGCAACAGAAATAGTAGATACATCTAAGCTGGAATTAGATAGGCCACGATTGTGAAATTACCCCTCCCCCCTCCCAATTTTTGGTCATCACTATTTCCTTTAATGGCTCAATTATTAGCACCTCATGCTGTTAATTGGGGGGAAGTTTTTGCTTCAAGTCTTTCCGAACGTTACTGCTGGCGATAACTCACCCACTCTTGCAGAAAGACACTGGGACGTCTAACATCCACCAACTATTATGCTTGCAAATGGGACAACCATCATCATGTCCCAGCTGAGGCGTGGCACACTGTGATACAACGTCCTGCCTCCGAAGCACCAATCCAACAATTTATAGTTGTGTTGGGAAACAAATCTGGACTAGACAGCTTGAAGGCAAGGGCGTTATTTCTGTACAATCCTCATCCGAGCCTCCAGGCCTCACCATCAGCCACATCCTCTGCTGGGCCAACCATATTGCAAAGCTGGTCTCCAAATCCAGCTGCAGACTGGGCCTACAACACCTTCATTAATAGCTCATTGGAGTATTGCTCTCCCATCTGGATTAGCACCACATTATCACATCTGTCTCTGCAAGAACCCGTTGAATTTTCAACTCTTAACATTATTTTAATGAGAGTGAAGCAGAAGGCCTCTTGCTGTCACATTGCAGACAGGTCGGTGGGCTGTTTTTATTTTTTGTTTGTTTGTTTTCCTCCTTTTTAAACATCTCATTTAAAATGTAATTTGAAAATACTGTTGTGCTGAAATAAAAATCTAATTAATCCATACGGATACTTTGGGCCCTGGGTGAGCCTCATTCTGACAACTAATTATGAAGATTATCACAAATTGAAATCAGCAAAATGTTATCACATTTAGTGCACATTCAAATATGTCAAAAGCTTCTGTACCCTTTGTGTTGTACTTTTTAATTTTACAAGGTAGTATATGAGAACAAAATGGATATCATCTGGTAGAATAGGGTGTCATTGAAAAGATGCTATGCTGTTGAGGAATATTTTAATAATTCTCTTGCTCTTCCTTTTTCTTAAATACCTTCTAGAACATTTTGTTTCCCTCTGATTATAATGGTGGCGGTGGTGGGTGGTAGTAAAGAGTTGTTTGTAGGCTGATATTTTTATTTCTATCTCATGGGAAATCTACTCATGTTCACTGTGCAAAAGTAAACTGATAAAACAAGAGAGCATATTTCATTACGTATAATGAGGAAGTTTCACTGCTGCCTCTATTCATGCATTTGTACCATGTGAGCAAACGTAGTGCTCCTTTACTTGTTTGCTGTAATGAAGACTGTTTGTAAAATCAGTTGAAATCCAAGCCTGTATTGTGTTTGCAAAACCATTACAAACACAGATTAAACAAATTCCCATTACAAGTTCCTTCCTTGACCCAAATGTTACTCCAGAAACTGTTGTGTTAGTTTGAAAAAAAAATGTATTTGGCTTCTCCAAAAATGTGTAAATGCTTTTGCAGGAGAAATTTGAATAAAGAGTTGGGAGGGGGGAGTGGGAGGCAGTGTTGGGGTGTAAAACAGTAAAATGAGAAAAAAAAGTTTGAAAAATAGAGAAGGTTCAGTACTTTTGGAGAAGAGGTGAAAAAACAAGAAGGGAGGAAAGGGATTGGATGAAGAAAGGAGGGGTGAGAATGGCCAGAGTTGGAATAATTGTCCACTTGAAAATCGAATGGCCACGATAACGCGAGCGGTGATATGCCGGGCAAGGTCTTTGCTCAGGTAATTATTCATCGGGTTCACCACCATCTGCTTGAGCAGTCAGGCTTTACACCAAAAAGGTCAACGATTGACTGGATCCTTGCCCTTCAGGTCCTCACCGAATGCAGATGAGAGTTTTGGCAGGGGCTACTTGCAGCCAATGTTGATCTCTGTTAGGGTCAGTTGATTCTTCTTGATGTTGATCAACATAGATTAATGTTGATCTATGTTGATTCTTGGTCTTCGTGGGGTGCCACCAAAACTGATCAATCTGATGTCTGATCTATACTCTGGTACTGAGAGTGTTGTGAGATGTGGTGATACCATCTCCGACTTATTTCCACTTGTTACTGGAGTTCGTCAGGTGTGTGTTCTGGCCCCCACAATTTCCAGCTCTTTTATGGACTGAATTCTGGGGAGGATGTCAGAGAGATCAAGCTGTGGTGCATCGTTTGGGAATGTCATGATCTCTGACCTTGATTTCGCAGATGATGCAATCATCTTTGCGGATACTCTAGATATCTTTTTGGGGGCCCTCAAGGTGCTGAATGAGGAGTCGGAGCCACTAGGATTACAGGTTTCTTGGGTCAAAACTAAGATCCAGGCTTTCAATGACATCCTGGATGCTGCTATCCTGTCTGTACATGTTTGTGGTGAGGATGTTGAGGTCACGGAGAGATGTGCTTGCCTTGGCAGTGATATTTATGTCTCTGCTGGCTGTGAGCCAGAGGTCAATATATGTCTGGGTCAGGCCTGGGGAGTCATGGATTCACTGGATCATGGGGTGTGGCACTGCCGGTACCTATGTTGGAGGACGAAAGTTTGAGTCTTCAGGTCCTTGGTGCTTGCAGTCTTGGTTTATGGATGTGAGACTTGGACTCTGACCAGGGATCTGAGATGGAGACTTAATTCCTTTGGTACCAGGTCTCTTTGGAGAATCCTTGGCTGTCACTGGTTGGACTTTGTGTCCAATGAGCGGTTGCTGAGAGAGACCCAAATGAGATTTGTTACCTGAATAGTCTGTGAGCATCAGCTGCCACTGTATGGACATGTGGCCCATTTTCCTGATGCTGATCCTGCTCACCAGACTCTCTCAGTGAGTGAGCCTCGTGAATGGAGGAGGCCAATGGGCCGACCACGTGCCTCGTGGTTGCAGCAAGTTGATTGGCATGTCAAGGAGATGGGAATGGGTCAGGCGTCTGTCTGGCGAATGGCCAGACAGAGGCTCTTGGAGTACCAGCGGAAAGTGGACGTATCGATGCTCTGCTCCCCTGCATGCTCCCATACCTGACCTGACCTGACCATGTTCTGCTTATGTTCTTTCCAGATACAGCATAGTTATCTTCATACCATGTGTGAAACAACTGCAAGAATGGAGCAAAAAGAAAGGCCATTATGGGGCTCAGAGGAAGAAATAAAAATGATGAATATTGAGGACGATAATGTCCAGCAAATGAGCATATTTATGCAATGGAGATAAATGTTGCCAAAATCTTTCCAGCTTGCTTAAAGGAAGTTTTTCCAAAGTGGTGTAAGGAATGTTTAAGGAAGGCCTGAGAACAACTCACTGTGTGCAGTTTTTCAATATCTTTCCATTTTCTAATTGCAGAGATTGACAGGTGGGCTGCGGTTGCTCTCGGATGTGCAGTCAATAATCCTTGAACTCATTGTATTCACAGCAGAGGATATCCCCAACACAGAGGTGTGCATCCATACACTGCATCGTTCTTATCCAGAACATTCACACATTTAGCAATGAGCTCAGATTCTAACGCGTATATCTCTATCATATCTATCTATCTATATTTCCAGTGATATCCAATACTTGGTAAAGGAAAAAATAAAATTAAACATTACAAGATGAAATTAAGAGAAATGTTTGTATTGTAGACTGTCTGCTTCTTCTTCTTCTTCTTCTTCTTCTTCTTCTTTTTCTTGCGCATGGCAGCCAAGCTGCCAGGTAGCTATCATTTTGTTGGAGCACAGATGTGCTGCTCATCCTGTACCCCTACACCAGTGCACTGGTTCTCATTTTGCTGACTTCGGAAGGATGACAGGCTGAGTCAACCCCACCTTGTGTGAATTCAGCAGCCAACAGGGCTCAAACTCAGGACCCTAAGATCCCAAGCTAGCCGCCCTAACCATAAAGCCAACACCAGGCTGACTGTCTGCTCTGAATGGGGGTTGCTGAAATGACCAGAACAAGGATTGCATTTTCACTGAGGATTTTAAATCAAAGAATCCTATGCAGATGAAGTTGTCGACAAACTTGTCATCAAATGGCATCCTGCATCATCCAAGCTTTCCTTTTAAAGAACTGGAAGATGGGTCCTGATGTTTCTCAATGGGTGTATTAATTAGGTTATTTTTTCCTTTTTTGGGTGATATAAAATGTCTTCCACAAGAGAAACCCACTTGGCCCATCTTGCCCTCACCATAACCCTACCCTCTGAACATAATCTATCAGTTGACTTGTGTAATGTGTAATATGTAATAACCAAATTATTTCCATTAACTTGATGAAACTCAGCATCCACATTACTTGTAACACTTAACTTACCTGTAGGCGGGGAGATTGGCTCAAGTGAAGCACACAATGGCCTCATCCTTTTGAGAGATAAAGTATGATCTTGACCATCCACAACCTAAATTCATATGTATCAAGGAATATATGATCTGGACCAATAACAGAACAGGTGCTAAAGTTGTTCAAGGACCATTCTACTTTGCTGGTTGGAAACTCACCTGGTCCAAGGCTGTAAAGGAGAGGAGAGATGGTAATGGGAAGCATGGGTCAGTTTTGGAAAGCAAGCATTTTTTTTCGTTAAAAAAAACCTCTATCAAGATACTCTGCTTCACTGTGACGTGTATCCTTTGAAACCAACTCCTTAACGAGTAAAGAGATGGAGTAAGAGTATGTTCCTGAGATATTCACCATTTTCAACCAGCAATTTAAGAATGGAGGAAAGGACAGAGAAATCAGATCTCGACTGAGCCTGACATTTTGGCTTTAGCTCTTCTGAGGATGGATATGCATCAATTTGGGACTTTGGTAAAGGCGATAGGTTTTCATTGCTGAGATTCGCTTTCCAGGTGAAGAAAGCAAGATGCTTGCTGGCAATTGCTTCACTACATTCTTCTACAAACCAGAAATGGAACATTTGGCAGGAGATCTGGAGATGAGAGAATGAGATTATGCATGAAGGAAAGTAAGTCCTTTTGAAAGTGTTCCAGGCCCCATCTATCATTTGCAGCCAAATAAATCGATAACCATTCTTAATAATAAATATCCAATTGTAGACCACGTCAAGCAACTTTAAAAATGAATATTTAGTCTAAGTTTTAGGAAATTTGACTGATGTTGGTTTTGTTGCTGTTGAGGATGGAAAGAGTAACTTGTATTCTCTGGATTGTTCCTCTAAGCAGGCTCAGTTATTGAACATTCAGCAGATGCTAAACAGCACTGAAGTATCTTTGCACCAACTAACAGCTTTGGTCAACTGCCGTGGCTTACACAAGGTATGCCAACATCTCAATACATTATTCTCATGAAAATAAAAACTTGTGTTTTTATTTGATGGAAATATTAGGGACAGATAATGGATGAAATAAAGTTCAAATCTCTATCACATGTGACAGCCTAAAATGTGACATGAGCATACCATTGATTTATATGCTGCCCTGTCTGTCTGCTTGTTTGTTTATTACTTGCAAAATCGAAGATTTTTCAAGTACATTAATCAGTCGATTTTGTTATTCTGTTTGTCTGTCTGTTTGTTTGTTTGTCAATCGCCTACAGGTCACAATTCTAAACCGATCGTCATGAAACTTTACCAAGTTGAGGAGGTAGTCTCACTTGAGAAGCCTATTGATTTTGAGGTCAAATTTCTAAAATCGTCGTTTTTCATCTGATTGACTTGAAAGTTGAACAGGATTTGCATATTGCATCACTGAATTGGGAAACCAATTAAATTTGAGGTCAAAAGGTTAAATTTCAACTCAAGGTCAAACTTCCTAAAATCATGAATTTCAATCTGAAAAATAATCATTTTTCATCCGATTGACCTGAGCTTTGATTAAGATTGTCAATTTTAATCTTAATGAAATGGACAATTTAATGTATCCATGGCAACCTTTGGAGAAGGGGGTAAATTTTGCAAGTATCGTGCTCTGCACGATGTCTTTTTCTTGTATTTGTTTCTTTGTCACGTTTTGTCTCCTGGTCGAGCTGAGTCTAAAGCTGTGTCCAGGATAATATTTCTAACCTTTGTTAGAAATTGCTAATTGACATCCAAACAGAACTTAACACATCCTATTTGTTCTGTAATAACAAATGAATTGTTGGATTATTGCTCAATAATGTTAAGTTTGTGCATATTTCACAAATTTTGACGTTATCTCAATCGAGTGTGACTGTAGTGTTTATTGGAGGAAAGTTGACCCATGGTTGAGGTCTCATTGAGCTGTCTTCCTTATATTGTGTAAAGTTACCCTGGCATATGTCTGGTGGAACATGTTGAGGTACATGTAAGGGCAAGGCTCAAGGTTGTGGGATGCAAAAATTACATTATAATGGAACGAATTAATTAATTAATTAACGAAGAAGGAATCTACTGTGTGCACTATTCTCTGATGATGTCTTATGCTGAGAGTTTACTTGTTCCTGTATGATTCACAACCATTTATTGAAACGCTTTGTAATCACTAAGAGTCGTTCGTGCCTTTCTTTGAACATCAATATATATATATATATATATATATATATATATATATATATATATATATATATAAATATATAAATATATATATATATATATATATATATATATATTTCAATTCAAAGCTCGGCACATGAATTCACAAGCATTCCCATTATAGTAGTCACCTGTTCACATATGATTATTCATATATAGCATACGCACCTACTGATATACATATAAAATGTACACACACATCATAATGACGCTTTAGTGTAAAGTTGGTGATGTGGAAATTTCGGCAGGATGTGTGGTAGATGTGACCAATCCTGAAGCATTAACAGACTTGCTGATCCAAGCAATGTTACATGACTTGCTCACCATAATGCTTTGGTTCTCAAGTCATATTTTACCAAAGTACTCAGCTTATCAACTTTAACCCAGTACAGAATACAATTCCCTTGATCCTACGCCCTTACATTCATTGTCTTCATGGATTGAAGGCATAATGACAACATTCAAGACATACAAAGGGATCTTTCTGCCAAGCATTATTTTCCTTGTTGTTGACTTTGAAAAAACCATTTTCTCATTCGCTTTATAAAGCAAGGAGGACCTTCGTATTTGTGACAAATGCTAGGAGTGCCTCACATGACAGCACAGAACTAGTCAGGACACGCTTCTGGAGAACAGCTCTGCCCAAGCTTGTACTTGTGTCTGGCCAGCTTCTATAATGGCAGTGATACATCAAAGCAGCCTAAATGACATATGCAGAATGCACCCTACTTCCAACAGGATGAACGCAACAGAAAATCTGCACATGATCGTTGGTCATGCGAGGTGTAAGTTGGTTGTCATTAGGTCCATGCCATGTGCCAGGGCGAAAGGCCTTTTCCCAGGTAAATCAATCCAAAACTTTTACAGCATGACTGGTCATTAAGACATCTGCTCAGCACAGCATTTCTCAACACCCATTGTGTTTTACAATTACTAGCAGAGTACCCACCCTCCGGGCGATCTTGTTCCAACCAAGCAATACATTCTTCTGACGCATGCCTTTACTTAGGCGGTGTATAGGCAACTGACAGCTCTGCATAGGCAAAAGAATAACATGGGTTACATGCATGAAGCAAAAACATACCTACTGGTTATAATTCAAAACACCTCACTGCACTAGAAAAGGTGGGGACAGGAATGCTGTATTGTAAATGGTGGAGACTTGTAATATCCTCCACCACTTGGAGGGGGCACTACATGATACACATTACATAAAGAAATTACATCCCCACCCCCTCCGCCCTCCAAGACCACCAGCAAAGATAAAAACACCCTGATACATTAATCGGGGTCGTGCTGATCCTACGTAGTAAGTCTGAATGTTATTGGCTCAGAACTGCGGGAGGGGTAGCGCGACAAACAAACACACACCAGTCTGTGAATTGTAGTGAGGAAGACATCTTCCCACTTCTTTTTGCATCCACTAAGGTCTTCCCCATGCTGGACAACACTTCCCTGCCACTATAACCAAAGTCCAAAATCCTTTTTTCCATTCACAGTGGCATTGTTAAGAGTGGGGTTCAGTGTGGTAAAGAAAGAGCCGATGGCTGGTACATCCCACACCTCTGCCTCTCAGCTCTGCCCTCCCCTTCCTGCTGAGCAAACAGATAAATGCCCTGTTTTCTCCATCAATGCATTTGCTGTTCAGCGGAAGGAAAAGATTGCATCAAAACCTGGCATCCTGTCCATAAAATTCCAAAATGGCCAACGTGAAAGACGTGAACTGACGACGCTTCAACACACTTATAAAATCAATCAGATTGCAGACATTATAATGGTTACTGCCCCCATTCAGTGTTTGTAATATTATTATGAACCCCCCGACTTACCATTTTGAAAATGGGCAAGAAACAGATTTTTGTTCTATACCAGAGTGAAAGCACAGTCAACAAGATGTGTTTGTGAAGGCACAATAACTGACATTTCTGGTGCTGTTTGAGATGTGCCAATAATTAATTTGTTTAGTTCTCTTTGCCATATTTGCTCCTTATCTGAGTTGATCTTCATTACAAATGCTCTAATCTTCTGTATACTCATGATACTTGAGTTGTAGAAAGAACAAGAAGGTGAGCTTTTTAAATCTATTCTTATGCTGGGTATTATGGATTGTATTGGAATGATAAATCTGGTAGTTTTGTCACAATTTCTTCATTTTGAAGTGGTTGAAACAGCTGTGGTTGGATATTAGATGTGATATCATAGAATAATCTATACAAATCTCGACACATGCACACACAATCTCTCTTATTACTTGCTCATATCTCTTGGAAAATATTGAGTTTTGCATGCTTTTTGTTTGGCTTTACAAGTTAAAACTAGAACGGCACTCGGTAGAGCGCAAACCTCCCCCAGGCTGAACAGTTTACGTTTTGTATCCCACTGATGGGCCGGAACTGGATCCAGACCATTCATCCTGGTCACACACCAAAATGTAATCGGATTTTTCTTGTCACCGCCCCAACTCATCCACCAAGTTTTGTCATAATCTGTCCACAACGTTTTGAGATATCATGCGACATACCGTTTTTGGCTCCATCTCTCAATCACTTAAAAAACTAGAAGGGCACTGAGCAGAACACATACTTCTGCCACACAATGCCTGATCCATGAGAACATATTGGGCCCAATACATTTTGAAATATCATGCTATATATCGTTTTTCGCCCTATCTCTCAATGGTGAAGAGAGAGAGAGAGAGAGAGAGAGAGAGAGAGAGAGAGAGAGAGAGAGAGAGAGAGAGAGAGAGAGAGAGAGAGAGAGAGAGAGAGAGAGAGAGAGAGAGAGAGAGAGAGAGAGAGAGAGATATATATAGATATAGATAGATAGATAGATAGATAGATAGATAGAGATAGAGATAGATTGGGACAATACTCTGTGCAGAGCGTTGGTGCTGCCGAAGCAGTCTTCTTGGCTATTGGACACAATCCTGGACGGGTCACCACTCTGACACAGTATACCAGCATGCTGGCACTCATTTTACCGACCTCGGAAGGATGACAGGCCGAGTTAACCCCACCTGGTATTAATTCAACAGCTGAGTGGGATTTCAACTCAGGACCCTAGGATCCAAAGCCAACCACCCTAACCATTAAGTAAGCTATGACTGTAGCTTTGAGCTGAATTAACCCACGTGCGGGGGCAGGGATGGGCTACAGGACAATAGGCAAGCAGCTTGGTGAGAAGGCAACAGCTGTTGGCGCAATTATTAGAAAATGGAAGAAGTTCAAGATAACAGTCAATCTCCCTTGGTCTGGGGCACCATGCAAGACCTCACCTCGTGGAGCCTCAATTATCATGAGAAAGGTGAGGGATCAGCCCAGAACTACACGGCAGGACCTGGTCAATGACCTGAAGAGAGCTGGGATCACAGTATCAAAGAAAACCATAAGTAACACACTACGCCGTCATGGATTAAAATCCTGCAGTGCACGCAAGGTCCCTCTGCTCAAGCCAGCGCATGTCCAGGCCCGTCTGAAGTTTGCCAATGACCATCTGGATGATCCAGAGGAGGAATGGGAGAAGGTCATGTGGTCTGATGAGACCAAAATAGAGCTTTTTGGTTTGAACTCCACTCGCCGTGTTTGGAGGAAGAAGAAGGATGAGTACAACCCCAAGAACACCATCCCAACCTTGAAGCATGGTGGTGGAAACATCATTCTTTGGGGATGCTTTTCTGCAAAGGGGACAGGATGACTGCACCGTATTGATGGGAGGATGGATGGGGCCATGTATCGTGAGATCTTGGCCAACAACCTCCTTCCCTCAACAAGAGCATTGAAGATGGGGCGTGGCTGGGTCTTCCAGCATGACAACGACCCGAAACACACAGCCAGGGCAACTAAGGAGTGGCTCCTTAAGAAGCATCTCAAGGTCCTGGAGTGGCCAAGCCAGTCTCCAGACCTGAACCCAATAGAAAATCTTTGGAGGGAGCTGAAAGTCTGTGTTGCCAAGCGACAGCCCTGAAACCTGAAGGATCTGGAGAAGATCTGTATGGAGGAGTGGGCCAAAATCCCTGCTGCAGTCTGTGCAAACCCTGGTTAAGAACTATAGGAAACGTCTGATCTCTGTAATTGCAAACAAAGATTTCTGTACCAAACATTAAGTTCTGTTTTTCTGATGTATCAAATACTTATTTCATGCAATAAAATGCAAATTAATTATTTTAAAATCATACAATGTGATTTTCAGGATTTTTGCTTTATATTCCATCTTAAACAGTTGAAGTGTACCTATGATAAAAATTACAGACCTCTGCGTGCTTTGTAAGTGGGAAAAACCTGCAAAATCGGCAGTGTATCAAATACTTGTTCTCCCCACTGTTTATATATGTATGTATGTATATATATATATATATATATATATATATATATATATATATATATATATATATATATATATATATGTATATATATATGTATATCTTCTTCTTCTTTCGGCTGCTCCCGTTAGGGGTCGCCACAGCGGATCATCCGTATGATCCGCATAGTGATTTGGTACATGTTTTACGCCGGATGCCCTTCCTGACGCAAGCCTGGTCGCCTCTTACGACACAGGGATATATATATATATATATATATATATATATATATATATATATATATATATATATATATATATATATGTGTGTATATATATATATGTGTGTATATATATATATGTGTGTATATATATATATATATATATATATATATATATATATATATATATATATATATATATATATATATATATATTGTTGCAAATTCTCGCCCGCCGGTGTGCGATCGGCCACGTAACTCGAATCGCAACACGTCGCCCACCGGACGGACAATTCAGTCATGACCCTCCGGGAACTACCGCCCGGAGCCAGTCACGGGTGGGGGTTTAACCTCACCATGATCGTTCCAATTGCCCACCCGCGCAGGATCGGGTTGCTCGCCAAACTCGACCTACCTAAGTACCTGCTCGAGTGGTCGACCGGGCGATCGTACCACGCCACAGGCAGACTCCGGACACGAACCGCTTAAGCGGTTCGTTCCGTATTACAGGGACAACCGAGCGTTGTTATCGTCGGCCTTGACGGTTCCGATTAATTACCGGGCGTTTTAAACCCACTATCAATCCCTTACGTGATGCAAGATGGAGCTTCAATAAAAGGAAGGAGAAGAAGCAAAGCGGGAAAACAGTTCAACAAGTAATGCACTTTATTTACACACACACAGACAAGCACGTATATACAGCCATACAGTCAAGATGCAACAAAAGCAAATGCAATACGACGCAGAGCTACAACCAAATAAAAGGGGAATTATTTACAACACTTATACAGTTCTACTTGTCGGACTGGCGCCACACACACACATTTACATAAAATCCCAAAGAAAAGAAAGTCGTGACTTCCCTGCGCGCCATAGAGTCCCCCTCCTGCGATCTCAGCGTGGTCGCACCTGGTTCCAATTTCCCTCGCGGCCGGCAAACCTTCTCCGGCACTCCTCGTATGGACGCGTCGGCTCACGCCCCACATCCGGCTCTGCCGCGTCTCACGTCCGCGCCTCCCTCGTGGCAGGCAAGAATTCTACCACTGAGCCACCAAGGACGACCTCACGACGAACTCATGACCACTCCAATTCCAACTGCTCTCTCCCTTTTCGACCTCTCTCCACCTTTTTGTGGAGCGGGCTTCGCCCTCTGCTCCGCCCAGTTTTCGGCCCCGCCTCCCTTCGAGCTTCTGCGAGAAGCCTCTTGAAGGGGGGCATGCCCTCTTGCTCTCCCTCCACCCCGCGCCGTGCAGGGGCCGGGGGAGTCAGTTTTGGCTCCGGGCCAGGGAATTATTCCCCCAAAATGAGACCCCTCCCTTACATGACCTCTGACCTTTGACCTGCATTGCCCCTCCTCCACTCCAAAGCGCGGGGAAGATCAGGCGGGAGAATCATGCGGGAAAAGTCTGCGCAGGCTCCGCAAGAGCTTTTGTTGTGGCAATCCTGCGTGCGTTCCTGGACGGTTTCCACCGCGGAAATCATCGCCGCGTGTTCCGTCGTGGATGGCGTTCATAAGTGCGGGTAGTGGTGAAGATGGTGGTGGTCGTTGTGGTGAGGGTTGGACATGGTTGTTTGGTAGTTGGCGGGCGTCGTTTGAGAATGGCAGGCGAGGCGATGCTTGCGGGGTTGGGTTGTGGAGGTGAAGGTAGGGGCGGTTTGGTGGAGTTGTTCGGGGGCGTTGTTGATGGTGGCTTAATGGTCGAAAATAACAATAGAGAAAGAAAAATGACTAACTCAAAGCGTCGCAGCCCGGATGAATCACACATATTCCCTCCATACAACGAGTTTAGGCTAACTACACATGGACTTACCGATATATCTCACCTGAGGACTCTTTATGGTGTAATGCGAATTTCCACAACTGTAACAATATATATCTGCATATATTTCACGGATTCAGTATTCGCAGACCCCGCATATTCGCGGTTGATAAAATGTGACCTGCTTCTATATTTATGGCCCTGTGCTTCACATATTCGCGAGGTTTTTTTGGGGTTTTTCGCAGGCGTATTCACAGATTTTTGCAGGTGTGTTCGTGGTCTTTTGGGCGATTTTTATTTTTTCCATTATGAATCATGAACCGCCGTGAACCGATCCCACTTTTCCCCATTGAAACGATGCCCCAACATTCATGGATTCGACATTCGTGGCATTTTCCAAGTATGTTTCCCCCGTAAATCGTGGGGTCCAACAGTATCTAGTTTTTAAGATTGAGTATGCTTTTTAAAGGCCAATGTTTTAACATGAACGTGTGTTCACGACGGTCTATTTTTCAGAATAAAAAGAACTCAAAAAACATTTTTCTTTCGAGTAATTACTTCTCTTCTACTGGAATTGTAGATGGTCACTTGCAATCGGGCATCAACAGCGGTGTACAGAAGCTTAGAAAAAATAATAAATACAAGTCACAGGGAGGTGAAATTCGCTACACGTGATGTGTGAGACATGTCGAGTAAAACCAGTGTTCATTTACGGCTGTCGAATGTCTAATAAATAAAGATGTAATCACACCTGACGCGTGGCCAAGGCTTCAGACTTTGGCATGCTCACGAGGCTTTTATATGAGTATTATAAATATTGCACATACATAAACACATCCAAGCATTGTATTATTCCAACCTGTAGAACCGAGCAATTTGATGACTGTAGCTATGAGCTGAATTCTTTGATTTATCTGCAACATACACACTGCAATTTGTTAACGTACTGCAAAGTGATTGATGTTGATGTTGCTGAAGCAATCACAGGTGTAAAATATCTTTCATTTCTCACCAGCAAATACCACCCATCACTTCGCGAATGGGAATGCTGAAATTGTGGGAAAAATTGAGTGGGGGGAGAGAGAGAGTTGGGGGGATGAGAGGAAGAAAGAGAGAGGAGGAAGGGAGAGTGAGGATGGGTGGGGGAAGGGAAGGCAGATGTGCAGTGGAGCATTACTTAAAATTCATACTGTCTCTTCAAAATGCTTCTGCATAGAATAACAGTGAAGAGGGAAACAAAATAATGTCTGAAATCCATTTTCTACCAGTTATACTATAAATACTGCCCAGAGACAAGCACCGCCCACGACATGTCCGGAGACAAACTCCTATCCGGACACGTCTGGAGACAAACCTCATCCAGACACGTACAGAGACAGAGAGAGAAAAAGGGGGGGGAGTGACAGAGGTGTGGGAAGAGGGTATTGCACTGTATTGGGAGGGGGTAGAGCAAAGATAGGACAGAGAGAGAGGGAGGGAGGGAGGTTGTGGTAGGGGAGTTACTGCAGCAGAGAGAATATGTTGAGCTTCATGAACAAAACATACACACACACACACACACACACACACACACACACACACACACACACACACACACACACACACACACACACACACACACACAAACACACAGTTAATAAATATGTACAAAAACAAAAACACTCACACAAACACACATAACCAAATAAACAAACAAAAACAAACACATACATACACACAAAAGCACACATACACTTTCCCGACAGTATGGATCATCAGCTGGGCACCGTTTCTTCCTCGAGGTTTCAATCTTTCAGCCCAGAACCTCTCCAAATGGCGGATCCACACATTGGTCACGGATCCACATGAGTAGATTACTGATATCAACCTCAGTTGTGTCCAGGCAGTCAGTCAACCAATACTTCTCACAAATACACAAGAATCAAATAAATATATAAGAAACATATAGATATTGAAGAAGCAGTACAGTGGATTTTCCACCAAAAGATAATGACACATCAATGGGAGAAGCCTCACCCAAAGAAAGCAATTATCACACGCATCTTGTTTTTTCACACGTAACTGTTCCTTACAATTCTATCTCTCACACACACACACACACACACACACACACACACACACACACACACACACACACACACACACACACACACACTAAATTAACTAAAATAAATTCACTAATTAATTAATAAAAAGCACACACCCACTCACACAATCACACATACCCAAACACAAAGAAAAACAAATAGCCTTTGTAAAGCCAACCCGATAACCAAATGCTTCAGAAACATTCACGAGGACAAATGAAAACCTGATAAAACCTCCATAAGATACGGGATAAAACTTTGCCACCACGGCGCCTGTGACAAGCATGGCATGTCCACACACCTGCGGAGAGTCCCTACAGATCCAAATCTACCCATATGTACCACGTCCGTGTGTGCTGTATATGTACCTCTACCTTGTAGTAACTGTCAAATGTACATCCCAATCGGGACACGAACTGTACCGCTATCAATTGTGGGGTGCTCAGTAAGTGGCTTCAGCACTCGAGCACACTCCAACGGAACATCTGGCTTGGCAAGCAATTACCAATTTCCGTCGATAAAACTATGCACCCGGAAATGCTAAAGCAATGTCCAAATGGGAAAATGAACACTTTTTTTCAGCATCGGAACTGCTGCTGAGTTCAAATCTGGAGCTTAAATTTTGTATCTCTTCCTAATTTAAGAGATTCTCGAGGTTATGACATTGGCGGAAATGAAATAAAGCCAAGAACGCTGGTGTCTCCTGGCGTTTATGAGCATTGCAATGTACCCAGTGATTCGTAGGTATGATGAACAGGCATTCAATCATATAAGCGAGGAAAGTGGGGAAAAAAACCAAAAATTATCTTTCTCATAAAGAAATCGTTGCAGCCTGTTCCAAGTCATGGCATGGTTGAGCAGGCCATAAAACATTAGGGCTTCAGACCCCAAAGAGGTAACCAAGGAAATGCCTTAAGACCCCATATAGAGAAAGGTGGCTGAGGATCACCTGATAAAGAATATAATTAAATAAGACCGTTAATTATCTTCAAAAGGGATGTTTTAATTCACCCAAACACCCAATTTTCACTCATGCACTCCCTTGCAGTTCCCGTCGTATGCTTGCAAAGTTTCAGGCTGCTAGGTTTTATGGTTTTGGAGTTATGGAGGACATACACACACACTGACACACACGCACTGACACACCTACACACTGACACACACGTGCTGACACTTATTAGTATAGATGAACCAAAGTACATGTTTATGTGTGAAAGAGTGGTTTCATTTCAGGACTAAATGTATTCGATATTGAATTTTTTAATCTTGGTTCTTTTAACTAATATGACTGCAACGTGCCATATGCAACACCAGATAATCTTTGAGTTTTGTCTTTTCTTAATATGTGTTGTTAATGACTAGTGACTCTGCTTAGGACTACGTTGGTGCCATGCACGGGCTGTGCTGGGAGGGAACAGTGGGCATGCTGTTTCTTACCCTCTTCTCTCTTGCCTCCACCATCCTTCTCAACATAGTCATCTGCATCACACCCAAAACATGGTGTGACTTCTACCGACGGTGCGAGTCGCACCACGTCTGCACATCACACGTGCCTCAACCTGCCACTTCCATTTCCGTTCGGCAAAAACAAAGTAATTTTTAAAAAAATTCTTTTGTTGGCAATTTCTTTTTCTTTCACGCTTTTATTAATACTGTTTCACGCTATTGCCTTTTACTATTCTTTATTTTGTAAAGAAAATCGAGGCTCAGAAAAGAGCAAGATGATAGAAAGGGAACATACTGATGGTGGGGTGATGGAGAAACAACCAGACACAAGCAAGCAGGTGAATGATTCAACAGGAGAAAAGATAAGAGAAGCAAATAGAGGAGCGAAGAGAGAGCGGAAAGGATAGCAGAGTGAGGGGATTGTCCTGCATTCTGGGAGAGTCAAAGATGCCTTGCAGGCACATTATGTAGTTGGGTAGCGGCGGAAGTTTTTGGCTGAGGAAACTAGACCTGCACACCAAAGGTTGTGGGTTCATAATTCAGCTGAAGGAAGTAGTTCCGTGGGACTTGGATTCTAAGCTTTTGAAAGTCCAGTTAGTTTCAGGACAATTTCCTTGTCATTATTGGATCATCAGTAAAAAAAAAACCCAGCTGGCTCATTCACAAAACTTCAGGATTGAATCATCTGCTGGCCTTATTTGGTCTGCTCCACTGTACATGCTTGTGAAGTGAGGCCACCTATTGCGCTTGATTTTTATGCCATTGCCTTGTTTACAGGAGACCATTCTTAATGACTGTGGGTTGGACGCTTCTAAACTATCGACTTAGCCAAAAAAAAATCCCCACAGCACATGAGAAAGCAATATGGTTGGAGAAAAACTGCCAACAACCCAAAACTTCACAGGCTGCCATAAACGTGACATAAGGAGAGTGCAAAGCTTGTTCATGAGTTTGTTCACCATCACTTCTGGAGAGTCTACATTTTACTTTTGGTGACTTCATTATAACATGCAGTACTGGAAACACATGCAATGCTGTTAAATTTATTTCTCAAAAAAGGTTATTTTAATCACACTTTATTCCATTCAAACGTTTTCGAAAAGATAATTGCTGACCTAATTACAATAATATTAAGCCTGGTGTTGGCTTTGTGGTTAAGGTGGATGGTTTGGAACCATAGAATCCTGAGTTCAAGCCTCTGTCGACCATTGAATTAACACCAGGTGGGGTTAATTCAGCCTGTCATCTTCCTGAAGTTGGCAAAATGAGTGCTAGTGTGCTGGGGTGATAACTATTTAGGGTAACCTGTGTGGGAGTGGCAGCCCATCCAGGACTGTACTCCTTGCCAATAAAACTGCCTCTGCACTCCTATGTGCCTTTATGGTGTGAAAGAAATGGTATTAATATTATTAATATTGAAATATATGATTGGAAAGTATTTTTTTTTCATTAAATAGTTTAACATAGAGTTCAATAATTGTAGAGGATGCTCTGCCAGTGAGGCATTCGATTGAAAAGACGAAATTCCATTGTGTACTTCATATAGTGAAAAAAGTAGATGTAGACGAGAGGTCAAACATTCTGCCATAAATCCATGTCACATACATATATGGCCATGATTGGAAAATGTGATGTCATCAGCAAATCCTAAATACCTGAAGTCTCACGGTCAGTAGACACGTGTTTTGATTAGAGAGGACTATACTTAAATTCTTTGCTGACCAGGAACTCGCATTACGAGGACGTCGAAGAAGATGAGATCTGCCGGACTGCGTGTGGGAACACACGCCGCCCGCCCCTTCCCAGTTTCTACAGCTACAGCAGTTTTGGCAGTCAGACAAGTATCCAGCCGACCTCCCAGTCCATCACCAATGCACCCGTGTCGGAGTACATGTGAGTTACTTCGTATTTTGGCCACAACTCACTGATAACACCTTGACAGTGTTTGACATCTGTCTTTTAATGAAGCAAAAATACTTGCATAGACAGAATGAACATCTGGTTCTCACATCTGAGAGTATTTACTCATGGACATTAAACATCACATTTTGCTTCTCATAAAGGCCGTTATGTGCATTTGCCTTGGCCAAATTTCATATTGTTGTCTCAGCTCCATACCAAGAAGGGAGGGATTGCAATACCAACTGAGATGTTATGATCGCTATTGATTGCATAGCTCAAAAATCCTCATCACCGTATAGACACAAACAGAGGCAGCGAAGCATCATTATTCAAGTGTTGTGTGTAAAGAGCTTAAAATGCAACTGACATGAAAATAACCGAAAGCAATCTTCATGTTTTTGAAAGTTAATCTAGTTAATATGAAAGGTTTAGATAAATGTAGTTGATTGTTGTTTTTTTTTTTAAATTCACAAATTACAAATTTCCATAAAAATTCCTGAATAAATGTGGGAGGGAGACGACATCCAGTGATATTCTCTCTCTCTCTCTCTCTCTCTCTCTCTCTCTCTCTCTCTCTCTCTCTCTCTCTCTCTCTCTCTCTCTCTCTCTCTCTCTCTGTCTCTGTCTCTGTCTCTGTCTCTGTCTCTGTCTCTGTCTCTGTCTCTGTCTCTGTCTCTGTCTCTGTCTCTGTCTCTGTCTCTGTCTCTGTCTCTGTCTCTGCCTGCCTGCCTGCCTGCCTGCCTGCCTGCCTGCCCACCTGCCTGTCTGTCTGTCTGTCTGTCTGTCTGTCTGTCTGTCTGTCTGTCTGTCTCTCTGTCCCTCTCTCTCTCTGTCTCTCTTTCTCTCTTTCTCCCACTCTCTCTGTCTCCCACGCCTCCCCCTCTCTCTCTCCCTCTCGCCCTCTCCCCCCCCCCGCCCACAAACTACAACAAAAATTTAGTTAATTTTGATAAACCATTGTAACACAATACCTGAGTGTAATTCCAGTTCTAAAACCTGGTCTCCTTCTTTGGAGAACATACAAGCCGTCATTACATGAGATGCATTTTTCTGCAATCTGTAGCTCTTTCTCACTGCTATGATTGTGGGAAACAAGAATGGTCGCACTGTGGTCACAACATGTGACAAAATCCGGTTGTGGGCCGATTGGGAAATGCGCATTTAAAGCACTCTTAAATATGAACAGCATGATTGAGAAACACACATTTAATGTGCTATTAAAATATTAACTCGACACCTCTCATCCATGTCAGCCTGCTCCACAGTTATATCGGAACGAACTGATTCATCACACGACACGGTCACGGATTGTTTAACCCCAATATGGGGTCGTTCAAACATTAAGTAACGCTATCTTTTTTTGGGCAGCGTGTACCATGCGTGCTGACGGGCTTGATTAAACCTTCCTAATTTTAATTTGACATTGATTAGATTTTTTGGGGTTCCTCATCGTAACACTTGACTCAAGCAAAACCATTGAAAATCTTACGCAACAAACCCAGGCAGTAGATAATCAGCAGAGGCCTCCAGGTTTGAGATCTTAGACCCATCAGAAAGCCAAGATGGCGGCCATATATATTTTTTGTCTAGGTGCCATGGTGGGTGGAGTCAAGTGACAAATGTGGGTGGGGTCTGGCAGCTGTTTGACCAATGGATGCACATTTCAGAAATCAACCCCCAACAAGAACCACAACCACAACAACAGCAACAGCATTGTGGAGCTCTTGTTGAGCGACAACACGTCTCAGGTTAAAGAAAAATGAGCAAGTAAAATTTCAATTACATCACATGTTTTGTTATTTGTCTGTCAGAAAAGGATACATGTACATACATACATACATACATACATACATACATACATACATACATACATACATACACATATATATATATATATATGAGCCTGGTGTTGGCGCAGTGGTTAGGGCAGCGGCTTGGGATCCAAAAGGTCCTGAGTTCAAGCCCCGTTGGGCCACTGAATTAATACACCAGGGGGTTGACTCAGCCTGTCATCCTTCCGAGGTCGGCGAAGTGAGTACCAGTGTACTGGGCCGGTGTATACCCCGGTTAAAATAGGTGTACCCGATCCCTGTGTCGTAAGAGGCGACCAGGGTTGCGTCAGGAAGGGCATGCGGCGTAAAACATGTGCCAAATCACTATGCGGATCATAAGGATGATCCACTGTGGCGACCCCTAACGGGAGCAGCCGAAAGAAGAAGAAGAGAGAAGAAGATATATATGTATGTGTATATATATATATATATATATATATATATATATATATTGTTGCGGATTCGCGCCCGCCGGCGTGCGACGGCCACGTAACTCGAATCGCGGCACGTCGCCCACCGGACGGACAATCCAGTCGTGACCCTCTCGGACTAACGCCGGGAACCAGTCACGGGTGGACCTTTCGGTCTCACCCCGATCGAGCCAATCAGCCCCCCGCGTGGGATAGGGTTGCTCGCCAAATTCGACCTACCTAAGTACCCACGCGGAGGGTAGACCGGGCGATCGCACCTCGCCGCAGGTCGACTTCGGACACGGGCCACTTAAGCGACCCGTTCCGTACTATCAGAATAACCGAGCGGTGTTATCGTCGACCTCGACGGTTCGATTAATTATCGGGCGTATTCAGCCCACTACCAACCCTTTACGTGAAGCAAGATGAGGATTCAATGGGAGAAATGACGAAGCGAAGCGGGAGAACAGTTCAATAATAAAGCACATTTATTCGCGGCACACGGGAAGCACACAAATTCAATTCCACCAAAAGCACACAGAAAAAACACAATTCCATTTACACAAAAAGCAAATATAAAAGCGAAAACAATGCAGAGCTAATACCGACTACCGAGCACACGGCAACACTTATACAATTCTACTTCACAGACGGCGCCGACAACACATACCCAAAACCAAGGAATGAATACCCTCAAGAATGAGGCGGGCCTGAGGCCGAGACCGGGTCGCGCCTACCCGTCTGGTGATGAGACGCGGAGCGGCGATGGCGCCTCACTCCGCGGGCCTCGCGGACAGTGCCTGGCAGGGGGGTGGGAAAGGGGCCCCCTTGCTCGCACTATCTCAGCGCGGGGGGAAACAGGAGGGGGTTGCTGATGCTCGGGGTATAGAGGATCTTTATTATCCCTGGTGTGCGTCTCCACCTCGGCCAGGTCGCGCTGCCGGCCTCCCTCGGGCGTGCAGCTCCCGGCACCGTCGCGAGCACCCCCTCGTCTGCCTTCGCCGCTGCCGCCTCTCCGCCTCTGGACTCTCCACCCTGGACTCTTCTTTGGGCTCTCCTCGTTCAACTCTCTTCAGCTTCTCCAGCTACTGCAGGCTTCGGGCTCCAGACTTCCACACGGCTCTGACTGACGAACACGGTCCTTTTTATCCCCCCGTAGCTTCGCCTTTGACCCCCTCCCTTTGACCTTTCACCTCGCTCCCCATTGGCCCGAGAAAAAGTGGGCGTGAAGGCTTTTTGATCCACAAATTTGCATATATCGATCGTTCTGGAGGCGGGGCCAAATCGCCCCTCGCTCACCGATTGGACGGCAAAAAGTGGGCGTGTGTCGTTTTTGATCCGTTTTTGAAGCACAAAATCCGTGATTTTGTACACGCTGTTCAACGTGCGCCCTGCACGAGTCCAACACCGGTACCCACAGCGGGGCAAGAACGGTGGCGATGCTACGGTTGCGAGGTGTGACGTGAAGGTCGTGGCGGTTGTGGTGAAGCGGTGTTGTGGTTGGTGGTTGATGTTGTGGTTGTGGTGGTAATCATGGCGGTTGGTCCAAAATAAAGATAGTAAAAGAAAAACGGCTATCCTGAAGAGTCGCAGCTCGCATAAATGACATGTGTATTCCCACTAGACAACGGGTTTGGACCTAACTACACATGTACTTACCGAGATACCTCACCTAAGGGACCTGAATGGTGGTTTGCGAATTTGGTAACCACAACACTACCCCCTCCCCTTTTTACAGACTCGTCCCGAGTCGTCAAATTTTCGTGTGCCATCATGTGTAGTTTTCCCCTAGTACATTTTACCTACGGATCCCTGAGTGCGACATTCATGGTATTCGTGTCCCCAAAATAAATAACCTGAGGGCTGCGTAACTATCTAAACAAACTCACTCACACGGACGACTTAAATAAAATTGCCGGCGCTAAGACATACATGCCGGGGGCGCACTCATATTTACAGTACATCTTAACCTTAACTTACAAATTTTACACTAAACCATGGCCCAGGATCAATGAACTCTGCAAAAGAAAAGCAGTTAGCAGGGAGCCAGGCTGCCCACATGCAGTCTCTGGCTCAAACAATGCAGCTGACAGGGAACGTGGCTGGCTGCTCACACGCAGTCCAAGGCCTTCCCTTTTGAACTGAACGCAGTGAACCACAACGGTGCATGGGCTGCACAAACGTAGTCTCCGTGCCAGCTCAAGCGGCACACGCAATGAACACAACGAATGGATGCATGAATGGATGGACGCAAACACGGTGCACGGGCCGCCACTGCAGGCCCGTGTTGTAGCTGCCAACAGGGCAGTTCTTGCAGCTTGCAAACTGTTGCTTTCTGATCCTGGCGCACATGGAAACGAACAGGGGGGGGGGGGGCAAAGCAAAAATTGAACGGGGCTGGTGAACAGGGGCAGTGGGCATGGCATGGCAAAGGCAGCAGGCAAACACAGCCCGCAGAAGAAGGCCGCTGCAGGCAAACACAGCCGGCAGACGAACTGGCCGGAACAGGCCTCGAAGAAAAACAGCCAGCAGATGAACTGGCCGGCACAGGCCTTGCAGCACACAGCTGCCGATGAAGTTGGCCGGCCTCCGCCTTGAAGCAAAACACGGCCAGCCGATGAAGTTGGCCAGCTTTTGCCGTTCAGTGGAGGTTGGTGGAGGGGGTGCGGTGGTGCTGGCCACTTGGAAGGCGGGCTCGGACCTACCTACCTGTCTCCCTCCCACCTATCGCCTTTGCCTGTCACTGTACATACCCACTCCCTTGATTTGTCAAACGCCAATTTAGCCCCAACTTATTTTTTTGTTGTTTTTATTTTTACTTCCCCACTATAAATCGTCCCCTAACCCCCTTTATCGTCCTTGTTCGGCTAACCTATCCTGTCACCTAGCCTACTCCCAACCCCTACGTTCCCTTCCCGGAGGGGAATAAGGGAGAGCTAGCGTCCTGTGTCGAGGCCCAACGAAGCCTCAGAATGGCCTCCCCAGAGTTCGGCGATCTAACCCAAAGTGGGTCCAGCGGCCCACAACGAGAGCGAGGGGATGGATGGTGCGGAGGGGTACATCTCCTAATCTACCCTAACCATTTAACTGTTAAACTACCCCGGGGCTTTCAACAAGCGCCTCTCGCTTAAACTATTGGTTCTATAAACCCAGATTCCCGTCGCCTGTGTTGGTGTCCTCACAATTTCGGGCCTCACCCCCCAATTTTCTCTCCGTGCCCTCACACGGTCTCCTGGCTGGGACACGTGGCTCCCTCCGGCAGGCACGACCCTCTGCCGAATCTCCCGCTATGGCACCCCCGGGCACTACACTGCCTCCGAGCCTACCAGCTCCCTAACACCGGGGAGTGCCCCCATGGCACCTCCCCTGAAACGCACACGTGGCAGGCCGGCCTCCCGGGCCCCTTTCCGAGGGTCACCCGTGCCCACAACACTGCCCACGCGGCTAATGGCGCCCCGGGCCCCCGCACCAAGCAGGCGCACCCGTGCCCACTACTCTATCCCGGCCCCCCATGGGCCCATGGCCTACCGCGGCCGACTAGCCTGGTGCCCGGGGTACCCACTCAGCGATACTCACCTTTCGCAGCCACGCTCCCAAGCCCGTCAACAGGGCTCCTGCACCCCTCCAAATGGGTCTCGAGCCTACTTTCCCACCAACAACAAAACGACCTCCATTTTTCAATTTGACTAACCCAGCTAACTCACTTTACTCTGACCCCGGGGTCCCTTGGGCGGGAGTCACTCCTCCCCCCAATCACTCATCGCACCATGCATTCCCCACTCGCTCCACTCACACAGACCCGCTGGCCTCACTCACTCAACATGTACACGTACTCACCTCACAACCCACAACTCTTCAACACACTCACCGCTGAACTCTGCCATCCTTCTAACTACCTCCCCTAACTAACTCGTGCTCCCACGTCGTCCCTTAAACTAGTAGCACGTTCCTTTTAACACTACGTGGCTAAACTACGTCAACTCTACACACTCAAAGTCTGTCACTGTCTCCAAATAAATCATTTTATTTCCCAACCTAAATCTGGCTACAATCCCTCTAACTAATCCATTCCACGGACTCCATGAGGACTTACCCCTGCCCCATGAAGTCGGTCTAGCTAAGCTAACCCTTCCCCCTAACTAGTTTCCATCCTGTGCCCAGGGTTAGGGGGTCTTTCACCCCTTGCCCAGGAATCCTGTACACCCGAAAGTGAGGCTTGCTTTTTTCTTTTGTTTCCCATGCGCAGCGCCAGCACGGCAACTCGCGCACTTTGCACCTGCCCGTGACGTCATGCAGCTGCACGTGTACCTCGTCCCTCCTTGGACGGTACCATCCGGCCGGGATACCCCTCCTGCCGGATTCCGACCACACGTGCAGCCATGACGTCACCGTGCGCAAAAAAAAAACACAAGCCCCACGTCTCGAGGCGTTCCCCACGCGAACACATGTGCTTTGCCCGTTGGAGCTTAACACACACGATCGCGTGGAGAACCCGTCCGGTCCAAATCCGTCATCCTGCCTAAACTTTGTCCGTCCGCGGGATCGGCAAATCCACCGCGTGCGTTTCCGGACCGGGACTTCACTCTCGCAAGCGAGCACGTGGTGGTCTCGTGCGTTGCACAGCACGGACCTCGTGCTCCCTGCTGGGTGAACCCGGCACGGTCCCCGAAACAACTACAGCCGCTACTCGGCTTTCTCTCCTCTGTCGCCGTCTCCGTCTCCATTCCACACACGCACACCTGCGTGTTACGACGCACACAGTCCACTCCATCACATTCACACAGGGAGACGCGGCTGCGTGCTCCCGCATGCCAACCGACATCTCCCTCTCATACCGCTCTCTCACACACACGGTCTCCCTTACATAACCCATACCACTCACACGTGGTGCTCCATTCACTCGTGCCTCACTCACACACGCGGGGGAACTCACCCACGGTGCCTCATCCATACTCCGCGCCTCACTCACACACGCGGGGGCACTCACCCGCGGTGCCTCATCCATACACACGGCGACACTCACACACGCGGTCTCTTCCACACACGGTGCCTCACCCACACACGCGGGGGCACTAACCCGCGGTGCCTCACTCATACACACGGCGACACTCACACACGCGGTCTCTTCCACACACGGTGCCTCACCCACACACGCGGGGGCACTAACCCGCGGTGCCTCACTCATACACACGGCGACACTCACACACGCGGTCTCTTCCACACACGGTGCCTCACCCACACACGCGGGGGCACTAACCCGCGGTGCCTCACTCATACTGGCCGTTTCACTCACACACACGGCCTCACTCACACACGGTGCCCCATCCACACCCGGCGTGCTGGGAAGCACGCACTCTGGCACCATCGCCACCACACCACTCACACACGGGGTCGCTTCCACACACGGTGCCGCACTCACACCTTGCACCACACACACAGGGACAACCACACTGGGGATTCGTGTCCCCACAAGGGTCTCCGGGGCCTCTATACCCCCCAAGCTCTCCAAGCACCTGTCCACAGCACCCGTCCTCTCAACCTCGCAAAGCACGACCGAACTCACCTGGTCGTGACTTGCCTCAAGGGGGCATACTCCCTCCCCTCGTTCCTGGAGGAGGTCATCCAGGTGCTCGCACTGGGTCTCTACCCAGTCCGCCAGCTCACCCCCATTGTCCTCCACTACCTCCGTGTGTGTGTGTGCGTCACTTACCCCGTCTTTATCGTGTAGTCTTTCCTCTATTTTTTCTATCTCCCGTGTCTCTCCCAACTCTTCACCCTTTACCTCCCTTGTCTCAACTATTATTTCCTTTGTCACGGCCTTCATGCCCGCCTGCAGGCATCGGCCCATGTTCTGCGTCTCACCCCGGAACTTTTTCATTTCTTCCTTCATGTTTGCTTCCATTCCGTTTATTTTTGTATCCATCTTTTCGTTTATTTGTTGTGTATTCGCATCCATCGTCGTTTTCACTTCATTCATATTCGCATCCATTTTTTCGATCATTTTCGCATTCATCTTTTCGTTCATTGCCGCCAGCATGGCGCATAGCTGGGCCATGTCGGATGCACTCAGCTGAGCCGTTTCGGCAGGGGTTGGGGAAGGGTCTTGGTGGAGAGGGGGAGGGGAGGTGTCATACACTGCGGCCGCTGCCGCACCCATTTCAGGTTCTGGGTTTCAGTTGGGCGAGTCCGTGTTCCTGCACAATCAACATTTCCTGCACGGGGATTCCATCCTGGACCATGGATTCTACATTACTACACATATACATTTCTAATACCCCCGGCTCCCGCTCGCCTTGAGACGCCATCTTGCTTCTCGTGAAGGGTTAATTTGCTCGCTCGTAATTTGGAGGGAATCGGGGGTCGCTTCTCTCACCCCTGGACCGATTCCC
>NC_140961.1:52499158-52566658 GCF_056783735.1 Eptatretus burgeri
CAGCCGCGTTCCCCATTACGGGTTACAACGTACGGACTTCCGGAGAGTGATGACTTTGTGTATTCTAATAATTTCTCGATTTCTTATGCGCATTTATAGATAAACACAATGCCCCAAGTTATGATCGTTTTCGTATTAGACGGTGCATAAATTTTGGTGACATCTGAGTGCTGGTATGCTCCGAACCAGGAAGTAAATTTTTTTCTCTCTTCTCTTCTCTTTTTGTTTTTCCTTGCCACGACATTGCGAAAAGGTAAAATACGTTGGCGCTAATTGAATAATTGGGTATTAAAACTAAATTGCGAATAATCGTAACTGCGAATAATATGCGAACTTCCGGGCCACGCACGTACGGGCACGCGAGAGTGAAGAAACGGCCTGTGTGGTTGTTGTTTGTTGCTCGCGGTTTGAATATTTATTTATTATTATTATTATTATTTTTTTCACGGGCACGCACTAGTCTGCTAAAGCCATGTCATTCATTCAGTAGCATGCTAATGTCTTCTCATATCCTTATTCAACATGCATTACCAATACAAACTCTTGGAAAAGCCTTAGGTCACTGTGAATTAAAAACCTGAACAAATACACACAAATACATCTTCATAGCGCAGATCTGTTTTAAGTCAATTTAAGTAAAAAATTATTTTTATTCAAATCCACATCGACATACTGGATCCATCCATCCATCGGGACCATACTCTGTGCAGAGCGTTGGTGCTGCTTAAGCAGTCTCCTTGGCTATTGTGCACAATCCTGGATGGGTTGCCACTCCAACACAGTATACCAGCAAGCTGGCACTCATTTTGCCGACCTCATAAAGGATGACAGGCAGAGTCAACCCCACGTAGTATTAATTCAACAGCCAAGTGGGATTTGAAGTCTTTTCGGTGATAGTCATACATGTCTCAGGCTTTGGATGGTCCACTTGTCCAACTGTGTCCAGCTCTAGTGAAATGAAGCTGCACCATGCCATTGCTAAATGCCAGACTGCCCCAACAATGATTGTCCTTATTTATCGGAAAATCAGCAAATTGGAGATACCAGCATAGCCAGAACCTTCTAGATATTTTTTGTCACCATTCCCTCACCTGTCCCTCGACTAAGTATGCAATAATCTCATACAGCAATCGCATCATACTAAAGTATGCAATTTGGTGTCGGTCTGTCTGTCTGTCTCACCACGATACATTCAGTCGTTATTTATCAAATGTCAACCAAACTTGACAGAAGGACTAAAGGTCACACAATGGAGGTTGGCACGACTTCATTTTCCACGTTGGGTGAAATCCGTGTTCAGGTGTTTGTCTTTGTTAGGATTGCTTATCGTGGCATTTTTCCAAGGCTGCTTCTAATAACGAAAGTAATAACAACACCAATGATCATAGCATAATAGTAATGTTATTACAAAACATATCAATACCCGTCATCGGTCATCGATCAGGAGTGGAACCTTGCTGCCAAATTTCAGCTAAATCGGCCCAGCGGTTTAACCGGAGAAGTTGAAATAGGAGACAGACGGATGGTGCACAATGAGAATACCTGATCTGGAATTTCAATTCCAGATAAGCTAATACTATCCACTTTCCTGTTGTGGAATTTTCTGATTTGTTCTATTAACCGACCTGGTGTAAATCCTGTTACTCAATTTGTAGGAAACAATTAATTCACTGTCCACAACGAAAAGTACATTTGATCAGAGAACATTTATTTGCGGTACCACGGAGTCCAAAACATTGAGATGGTAAACATCCACAATTATTTGCACTAAACTAAGCTTCCATTTCCTGATATATATATATATATATATATATATATATATATATATATATATATATATATATATATATATATATATATATATATATATATATATATATATATATATATATATAAGCCTGGTGTTGGTGCAGTGGTTAGGGCAGCGGCTTGGGATCCAAAAGGTCCTGAGTTCAAGCCCCGTTGGGCCACTGAATTAATACACCAGGGGGTTGACTCAGCCTGTCATCCTTCCGAGGTCGGCGAAATGAGTACCAGTGTACTGGGCCGGTGTATACCCCGGTTAAAATAGGTGTACCATATCCCTGTGTCGTAAGAGGCGACCAGGGTTGCGTCAGGAAGGGCATCCGGCGTAAAACATGTGCCAAATCACTATGCGGATCATACGGATGATCCGCTGTGGCGACCCCGAACGGGAGCAGCCGAAAGAAGAAGAAGAAGAAGAGATATATATATATATATATATATATATATATATATATATATATATATATATATATATATATATATATATACATACATCTTGTGGAGGAGTGGAGACAAGTGGGGGAACAAAGAGAGAGCATGATGACCTTCAGCTGGTCTTGGTGAGAGAGGATAAAACATTAGGTTATAGGTCTTACAAATAAATGAATATAAGGAATTGTGTATATAAAAGACAGTGAGTACATGGGTCTGATAAGCATTAGGCAAAAGAACTCAAACTGCAATACGTGTCCACTGGGTGAAAGAGAATGACATAATCATGGCAAAAGTTGCAGTGCCATCAACCAGGCCACCCTGTAGCACAGCAAGACATTCCCCCTCCCCCCCCCCCCATCAACACCCAGACAAAAGGGAAACACAATTGACAGCCAATTCGACTATAGCATAAAAATTAAATTTATAAAGCACCAGCAACAATTATTATAATTGAGAGTACATGAATATAATTATTTTTTTCTCCACATTCCCCAAGGGGTTTTTCCTCTATGGACAAACGCCATGTGTGTTTATGTGTATATTTATAGCTTATCATGGTGTTTTATGGGGCACCCCCACCAGAAATAAAAAAATATTATAAACCACAAACACCTATGATTATCTTTTTAAACAGTCACTGCTGCTGTTTAACGCTAAACTGAAAAGGCGGAAACCCAGCGTTCTTGTGGCAATATCTGCTTATCGAACCTGAGCCGAGATATTCTGCAATCTGTATACGCCGGAGAGGATGATAGCATGACCCTTCCTGCCACTTCCGTAGGGAGTGGGTGTCTTATTACTTAAAATCATATTATGTAAACTACCTCTTATTCATACATCTTTTTATTTTGTATGCAGCACAAGGCTGTGGGTTCGCATCATTGATTGAGAGTGCGGCTGTGCCCTCTGTAGGTTACGGGAAGAATTTTGGATTTGGCCAGGGTGCCAGCGATAGCTCGCCTACTCTTTGCGATGAACACCTTGGGATCTTTAACATCCACCATTTAATACCGGCAGACGGGATGCCCAGTTTAACGTCCTCCTGAACGACAGCACACACACATTGATGAATTACCCTGCCTGTGAAACACTGCGATGACATTTTATAGCTGGGTCAACATTAAAACCCAGGCTATACAGCTTAGAGTTGAGAGTGCTTACCTCAAGGCCATCCTGCCAGCCCTATTTGCTACATAACAGAATTGATCTAATTGCCTTGTGCTGAACCCTCTCCATGGATGACATTTGGATGACATAGGAATGTCATTCCTTCTGTCATTCCTGAGCTGATGGGACCAAAACTGCACACAATATTCTAGAATGAGCCTCATGTATATACAGGATGATTTTTTTTATTTTATTTTATTACATAACCCTAAATACCGGGCGGAGTGGCGTACGCCTGTAATCCGGCTACTCGGAGGCTTAGGTTGGAGGATCGCTTGAGGACGGGAGCTCTGCACTGGACCGCGTTATGAGAGGGTGTAGGGCAGCCCGGAATCATGGCGAAACCCAATCCTTATCCCTATGTCGTAAGAGGCGACCAGGGTTGCGTCAGGAAGGGCATCCGGCGTAAAACCTGTGCCAAATCAGTATGCGGATCATAACGGATGTTCCGCTGTGGCGACCCCTAACGGGAGCAGCCCAAAGACGAACAACAACCCTAAATAATTCCCATACACGGAAAACGATCTGTTATGAACCTAATATTTTGTGTAAATGTAGCCGAATGTTACAGAAAGATGTAACATTATCCTGAGAGTTACAATTATCACATGACCCAACAGTGACGTTTAACGGTTTTCACTCAGTCATGCCATGACACTCACTGTGGAAGAATGCGTATTTCTCATCGAACATTACAACAAGAATGCATCATTCCATCGGGACCATACTCTGTGCAGAGCGTTGGTGCTGCCAAAGCAGTCTTCTGGGCTATTGGGCACAATCCTGGATAGGTCGCCACTCCGACACAGGATACTCAAATGGCTCAATCGTCCAGCAAGCTCGTACTCATTTTTCCGACCTCAGAAGGATGACAGGCTCAGTCAACCCCACCTGGTATTAATTCAATGAAAAGCGGGATTTGAAATCAGGATCCTTTGATCCCGAGCCCACCACCCTCACCATTAAGCCAACACCAATCAATCCTTACCCTAACCCAGCTGTGCAACAGCTACAAGCAAGACACAAGTGCACTTGTTGAACATAGCAGAGCACAATAAAGCAACCTGCTAGAGGCTAAGCAAGTAGGAATGTAAGTACATCTCAAAAGTCATACCAAAGAGACCTGTTCAATTTCCATTTAATGTGAATGAGTTATGACAATCGCTGGAGCCGTAGCTATTCGTGTTTGCAAGCATAACAGAGAAATAATGCAAGTATCAATCACAACATTATTCATGATTATACCTTCTCCAACCAACAAATAATTATTCATCACAAGTCCTCATGCTTGTGAAAAATGCACACAGCAGAGTCATACAACTTAATAGGGTTGTACAATTCCACAATGTTTGGCCTCTGCTCAATTTTCATCCCAGCACTGCTTGCTCATTCTCCCGACCCCAGGCGGTGCAGAGGTGAGCAAGAATGCACCCTTTAGGGAATGTCAAATTGCGTTTAAAAGTTGCTTTGGTGGTCGTACGAAACCTTCAAAAATCAGTGATTTGGAAACTGGTGAAGCAGTTCAGAGAAATAGGCTGCGTGAAAGTTAAAAAGCACAGGTGCCAGCCAAGTGTTACACCAGAGAAAGTGGATGAAGTGCGGGGGAAAATGGAAGCAAGCAAGAAGAAATCTCTGAGACATTTAGCACAATGAGCTCACTGTTCATATTCCAGTGCAAAGATGGCAGTCAAGACACTCAAACTTTATCCCTATAAAATTCATGCAGTGCATTAGTGACTGGTGACAGATAAAGATAATTATGTAGCCTACTGTGAGTTGCTCCAGAAGATGGTAAGAGAATGAATTTGAACCTGCAACATGGTGGTGGACATCTTCAGCACTTCATTTAAGGTAATCAATTGTGTGGATCCATGTTCCGTTTTCCTGTACCATGAGGCGACACTTACGCTATGCTAAATATTAGGTTCCTAACTGATACAGTTTTCAGTGTGTGGAAATTATTGAGGGTTCTCAAATTAAATTTTTTTTTTTTTTAAATCACTCTGTACTTCAATTTTAATAAAATAATGATATTAAAGATCGATACAAAATCCTGAAGTGGCCTCGTACTTACATAGCCATATTGGTAGTCTTCTTCACTCCGATACTATACCTCTCACATGCCATGCCCTGCCATGATTATATACGAGGTGTGTTCAAAAAGTATCCAACCTTAATTTTTCGTGCGTAAACAAATGAAGCTAGGGAGGCATGGTTTGGTGCACGTATGTAGGCAATCCTAATTCGTATGCGTGAATATTTTCCCGCCTGCAGAAGCTGTCAGCCGCCAACAGACCGCCAATGAGTGAGGAAGTGAAAGTGAGCACCGTCGGATTTTCGTTTTTGACAAAATGACGGATCACTGTGGTCTCATCGCCAGTGATCACTGTGTTGAAGAGGTTGGGATCACTGTTCACAGTCTCCAGCATGTCCTGTGCGATCTCCAAATGGAGTTGCTTCTGCTCGATCGTTCGCAGCTTTGGCACGAACTTCGCTGAGATTCTCCTTAAGCCCAAATCCTCAGTCACAATGGAATGAACGGATCCAATGCTGACGCCCGCCTCATCACTTGGTCAATGACGATCTCATTTTGGGATGTTGAGGGCCTACCAGAACGTGCTTCACTTTCCACTGATGTGCGACCATCTTTGAAGCGGTTGTACCAATCTTTTATCTGTGTGGTGCCCATTGCTTCGTTCCCGAAGGCCAGTTGAATCTTGCGGATCGCTTCCATTCGGGAATCGCCAAGCTTTACACAAAATTTGATGCAGTATCGTTGTTCAAGTTTTTCCGTCATTTTGTCAAAAATGAAAATCCGACGGCGCTCACTTACACTTCCTCACTCATCGGCGGTCTGTCGGCGACTGACAGCTTCTGCAGGCGGGAAAATATTCACACATACGAATTAGGATCGCCTACATACGTGCACCAAACCACGCCTCCCTAGCTTCATTTGTTTACACACGAAAAATTAAAGTTGGATACTTTTTGAACACACCTTGTGTGTGTATATATATATATATATATATATATATATATATATATATATATATATATATATATATATATATATATATATATATATATATATATATATATATATATATATATATATATATATATATATATATATCATGGTTCTTGGAAGTATTATGAAGGTGATTTGTGTTCTCCAGTGTGCAAGTATATAATTCAATTCAAAGAAAGGTTTAAAAAGGCTTAAACACATATAAATAAATAAATTCTGGGTTTTACCGCCATTTTACCCAGTGTATATTACATCATCGTACCTGACATGTTACACATTATTTGTGCCTGTTGCTTGTGTCCTTTATAATATCCTTAAAAACCAAGTTTTGCTGTTTGGAATGATTTTCGATTTTGTTTAACTGCCAGGGAGGCAGAACAGAGTAAAATATTATCCCGCTCTCTCTGTGCATGCGTGATCAGGGCAAAATTCAATGCCAAAGTATGGTAAAATGGGAAACTTGTCTTCCTATTTATGTTCCCATTCATGTTCAAAATATAACATTCGATTTAAATAAGTTATTCCTCTATCATAAACTGACGATCATAAACTGATTGGACGGACGGACGGACGGAGAGACGGACGGACGTGGACCAATTATTGCTTAACCCCACTTTTTAATTCATGTGTGCAGGGTAATAAGTTTATACTAATGACATTTACACCATGACTAGATGAGTACATATTACTATGAATATATATTATGCTATATTCATCTTCAGACACCATGCTCTATCGTCTATAATCTATACAAAGCGTCTATTCTGTCAAAGCAATTTCTTGGCTTGGGTTGCAATCCTGGATTACTCGTCACTCCAATGCAGGATACTCGACTGAGAGTGTACGAATTTGGACTTTGGCCAGGGTGCCAGCAATAGCTCGCCTACTCTTTACGAAAAACATCGTGGTATGTTTAATGTCCACCAACGAATGCCGGAAGATTGACGCCCAGTTTAACGTCCAACCGAGGGAGGGCACACACATTGATGAATTACAATTACCTTGCGTGTGAAACACCAGGATGACAGTTTATAGCTGTGCCGAGATTCAAACACAGGCGAGAGAGAGCTCAGAAGGGAGTGTGCGTACCTTTACGTTATCCTTCCAGCCCTATATATTATATTATGAACATTAAATACTTTTTAAGGTAATGAAAAAAATGTTTTAAGTCTAGTTTCAAATGCATTTGTTGATGGGCATTATGTATATGCATAGATTGAAAGATTGTTCCAGAGATTTGTGGCAGGAACAGAAAAAGCCCGGTCACCTGCATCGTGAGTTGGGTGTCCGGGAGTCATTTGCAGATGTTCTGTGGATGATAAACAGAGTTTGATGGAAAATGTGAACACTTTCGGAATGAGGAATTCTTTCGGTATATGTAATGGAGGAGGCCAATGGGCCGACCACGTGCCTCGTGGTTGCAGCAGGTTCATCAACATCTCAAGGAGATGGGGATGGGCCAGGCATCTGCCTGGGGGATGGCCAGACGGAGGCCCTTGGAGTACCGGCGGAAAGTGGACACAGCGACTTGCTGCTCTGGTGCATGCTCCCATACCTGGCCTGACCTGAATTCTGTAATGTATGAAGGTGCATGTCCGTTTTGAGCCTTGTAAGTGAGAAGCAAGATCTTGAATGAAACGCATTGTGGGATTGGGAGTCAATGCAGTGAATGAATAACAGGGGAGATGTGTTCTCAACTTCTGGTGCATGTGATGAGGTGTACTGCCATATTCTGGATATGTTGAAGTGGAGTCGTATCAAAGCTGGGTAAGTTGATGAACAAACTATTGCAGTGATCAACATGAGATGTTACAAATGTGTGCACCAGGCATTTGTTGGAACATTGATCGAGATTGTTCCAGATCTTTCTATTTTTGGAGATACAAAATGCTGCTGCAAGACAGATGTTCCAGATTTGTTACTTCATGTTAAGCACATTGTCAGCGACCACATCAAGGTTTCTAGCAGAATTGAAACAACTAATTTCTTCACCACCGATATGTTGATCTGGCAGTTTAGTGGAGTTCCGAAAATGTGACATGATGTGCAGACCTCCGTCTCGGCACCATGGAGCATTACACTGTTATCACTGGCCCAGGACTTCATATCTTCGATGCACTCCTCCAGTTTCTCGACCCCACTGGATAGTTCACTTCGTGTGTTGTCAGCATACATCATATGATGAACACCTTTATATGCATGGATGATGTCACTCAGAGGACCAGTGTGCAGGATAAAGTCAAGAGATCCCATAATGGATCCCTGTGAAAAGCCTGGTGTTGGCTTAGTGGTTAGGGTGGCTGACTTGGAATCTTATGGTCCTGAGTTTCAGCCCCGTTGGCTGCTGAATTAACACCAGGTGGGGTTGACTCAGGTTGTCATCCTTCCGAGGTTGATGAAATGAGTATCAGTGTACTGGTGGAGGGGCACAGCATCAGCGGCATTGCCGTGCCTCAACAAAATTAAAGCAACTCACAGCCAAAGCTGCCATATGCAAGAAGAATAAGAAGATCCCTGTAGTACATCCTCGGGCAGATGAAATCACTCCGAGAGAAGACCGATAATGACTGGCATCTGCTTACGATCCTCTGGGTTGGAATCATGACACTTCAAGGCCTCTCCACTGATGCTATAGTTGTGATTGAAGTGTCGAATAATCATAATGATGTGATCTATAATGTATAGCCAAGGAGACTGCTGAAGCAGCACCAACACTGAACAGAGTATGGTCCCAATCTCCTCTCCTATTATGTCAAATGCCATTGAATAGTTCAACAAGATTGACGACCACAACTTCAACACCCTTATCCACAGCCAGGAGATCATTCTGAATCCTCAGCAGTAAGGTTTCAGTCGAATTATACTGTGGATATGTGGATTGTGTCTCAGGGAACAGACCATTATCTTGAAGGTAAGTCCACAGTTGAATCATCTCCAACATCTTGGTGATGAACATCTGGTTGGCAATGGCTCTATAATTTGGGTCAATACATTCCAACTGTGGTTTATTCACAAGGCACTATTTGCGGTCTTGTGTGCATCAGGTACAATACCATATGTCAGGGAAAGATTCACGAGTTCAGTGATGACCAAAACGAACTCATCAAGGCACTCTTTCATTGGCCTTACGGGTACTGGGTCAAATCAGAATGATGATGCTGATGCACTTTCTCGGAGCATCTTTCAGACTGCATATTCAATGATGGGTTCAAAGTTAGTAAATTTGCTACTTCAAGACATGGGTAGATTTACACAGCTCTGTGTATGATAGGAAGATTGCAAAGAAACATTCCCTTTGCTTCTCAAACCTCCTCCACTATTTACCAAGGAGTGTTTGGTTTGAATGAGACAACTGTTGATTTCTCTGGGGCATGTTTGTCCAACAGCTCTCGTAGTACATTGTTATACTGTATAGAAACATCTGAAGCATCTGTGGCTGTAGACAAGATGAACAATGTGTTTTATAAAATAAATTTTATAAGATGAGATTCACTGTTCTGGGAAATGAGTTGCAGCTGACTTTGAGCATTAGCCTGTTATCAGAAAAACCAAGATTGATGGAGGACCAACCTGGGAAACATAGGCCCCACCTTTTTTCTCACAGCAAAAAACATGATCTTTTCAACTTTTACTTTATAAAAACCTATTGTTCATCCTGTCCACTGACACAGAATGACACTAGCTTCACACAGACAGGTAATCATTGTATATTCACAACCAATCAGGATGCCATCAGATTAGACTTTGGCCCGATTTTAGTGTGAGGTTTAAAATGGGGGACAGTTATTTGCTCATATTAAACATGTAGCAAATAAGCTTAACTTTTCACCCTTTATTATGAATGGCGATCATAGATACTGCAGCCACAAATTGCAGGTGTAACAGATTGGATGTTGATTTGATATGGTGGTAGGCCGATTAAGTTGGCATATCTTTCCGAAAATCATTCGAGCTTCCTAAGTTTTGTTTTGGATGCTCCCATCCAGGCGAGCAGTGAGTATTCCATCACATACCTGAGCTGAGCCTTGTAGGTGGTGGAGAGGTCTTGAGGGATCAGGAGGTGAGCCATTCATCACAGATTACCCAGTGTCTGTCTGCTCTGCTCTTGTAGTCACATTGTTGATTTGTTTCACTCGGTTGAACTTTTGTTCATTGGTGCCCTTAGGATGTTGACAATGGAGAAGTCTGGAATTGTGATGCCATTAAAAGTCAGGGGCATCTGGTTGGGATTTCTCTTGTTTTAAAGTCATTATATCTGACAATGTTCAAACACATATGTTGTCAGGTTCTTGCTTATAACAGCTTGCAATATCATAGGATTGCCTGATATTATCTTGCACTTCCATATAATTGAACAGGTTAGGCTCATGTAGATTGAAAACTTATCCAAGCATTATATTTTGGAATTGTGATTTAGTGGGTCCTTATCAACTAAGTCGCTGTCTGAAAGCAATGGCTATGTTTGTCTTCCTGTTTGAACAGAAGTATACTTTACAATACATTTTGAAAAGTAGTTACATTGAAAAGCAACTCGCTTTAACAAAGGAATTACATTTTGGCAGAAATAATGTGGAAAACATGGATGATCTTGATATTTTAGAAATGTTCTACACCCTTAGCATATGAGGGGTTAACATCTTCAGGATATTATTCCCATTTTGGAAATGTTGGATTCAATAAGAACAAGTTATTATGTTCTGTATAATGGCAGCTTTCCCTTGTCTTGTTTTCTTCCTCTTTTCAGTACACACCGAGCATGAGAACAATAATCCACGGCACAGATGACAAGCAGCTTCGGGCCTTGTGTGTTGAACCATAAGTACTCACTCTTCTTGTCTTCTGAGAGTAACCCATTTGACATGTTTCTAAATCTCCTGCATGTTCTTAATGCGAGCAAGCATGCCCCAGGTTCTGGATGTTCCGCGGATTAAAACAACAATAAAAGTGTATATCGATAGTCGCCACAAGCACAAAGCCTACACGCTCTTCCACGCACTTTCTGCTGAAAGCATTCCTGGAGTCAATACCATGCGATGGAGTAAAATGAAAAGTTTGTTCCAGTATGTGCTCCACATGTGTAAACATTATATTGTGAGGGTAAGGAGAAGAAACCATGGTAATAACCGGGTTCATTATCGACACTGCATTCCATTTTTAACATGTCAATTGCCAGTTTTTATCAAGACACAGTTTTAAAGGGAATGTTGTCATTTTTGAATCACACAACTTAGCAACATTAATCAATCACTTTACCTAAATCCTTTTTTTTACAGCTGCATGAACATATGTTTGTGAGATTTTGTTATAAATGATCATTCTAACTATTTAACTTGACTACTACTTCACAACAAGTTTAAATGTGTTTTCAACTTTGGAGATTTCCCGGTAAATGTTACTGACGAAAAATAACAATTAAAAATTGAAGTAATGTATTTGGATTAAAAAAAAAAACCCAATACATTTGCAGATTTTCAAATGTCAGTTTACACTGTGAACGTGCCACTGTGACTACGTAAAGTACAGTAGCACAATGCTCTTAATTTGTACAAATACAAGGATAACTATTTAAGTTGTAGCTTCCTGCCTGCCACTGCATTCCACTCAATGTCCACAGCAATCGCAACTTAAATATCTTTCTTTCCATTTGTGTATGAACCGATGTGTTGCATTTCGGGACCTCTTCCTCCATGTGCTGATGTGAAAGTATATATATTCTTGTGCTATCGCTCTGCTGAATGTTGATTACCTGGCTGATGTCCTTTTATTTGCAATGTATGGTTACATGGAGGGAGTGCTGGCTGTAGTTTCTGCCTTCATTTTGCTTCATGACTTTTCTCTTCTGTTCTGTGATTTATTAATACTACTACTGCTTGAAAGTTTGAAAACAATTTTAAAACCATAAGGTAGAATTTATTTTAAAAACGATTAAGGTAGAATAGTTAATGGTGTTAATTATACTCCTGCTAATAAACATTATTATGTTGAATTTCATTGTTTGAATAATTAGGGTTAACTTGGATGAAGAAATTTTTATATTTGTTTTATATTTATTTAGTTCACACCATCAAAGTTAGCAGTGGGCTTCTGCCATCTAGTGGACAAAGTGTGTGTGTGTGTGTGTGTGTGTGTGTGTGTGTGTGTGTGTGTGTGTGTGTGTGTGTGTGTGTGTGTGTGTGTGTGTGTGTGTGTGTGTGTGTGTGTGTGTGTGTGTGTGTGTGTGTGTGTGTGTGTATGTGTGTCTGTGTGTGTGTGTGTGTGTGTGTGTGTGTGTGTATACATACAGTATATATATATATATATATATATATATATATATATATATATATATATAATACATATATATATATATATACATAATACATATATATACATATATATATATATATATATATATATGTATGTATGTATGTATGTATATACATTCCCATTTTCTCTGCATTCGTCACAGTATCAAACCATACAAGGACTGTTATTTCAACTGGCAAGGTGATTGTAATCTCTGGCCTGGCTCTGGGTTCAGTAACTCAGTCATTTTAATCTGTGATGGTAAAACTGACAAATTATTTTTTAGTACGTGCAAGCTATATTGTACAAGGTAGTTGCCTTCAAGTTAGACTGAAAATCCTTTTTTAATGCATTCACATTACCATCCAAATTATATATATATATATATATATATATATATATATATATATATATATATATATATATATATATAATTTGGATGGTAATGTGAATGTATTAAAAATATATATATATATATATATATATATATATATATATATATATATATATATATATATATATATATATATTCCAGCAGTTTGATGTACAGTATTCATTGCAAAAAAAATTGAAGTTCATGGAATGCACGCAAATTTAAATTTATGAAATAACAGGTTTAGGAGTATAAATATCACCTCTGGAAATAAGAGTTGACATGAAAGTGAGAGTATGTTATCAATTTGAAAACTTGGAGAAATTGGAGGGAATTTGAGAGTCGTTCCAGAAAGAATAGAAAAACAAAGAACCAAAACAGTTGGTGGAAACAATCGTCTTTGACTTAGGGAAGTAGAAAATGAACATGTTGGGTAATCAACACATTACTCTGTGGGACTAGTGGGGGACAGAAAATGGCAGAAAATAACAACAATTCAAAATGAAAGACTGAAGAAGCTGTGGAAATTGTAAAACAGGAGAGGCCTTGTGTCTTGTCATGCTGAGAAAGGTTGACAGTACTCTTGGATTTAGAATCCGACAATTTGAAGCAGGCTAAGGTGTGATGCAGTAACATAACCCACACAGTGAAGAAAACAATGTGACATGGAACTTTAGATGACTATCTAATATACTTTTAAGAGCTACGATGCAACAAAAATGTCTGGTGGTACTTGCACATATAGTATATGACTTTAAATGCTCGCTTTGCAATGTGATATACAGGCTATGACACGTTGTGGTTTTGGAGAAGTGGTCAGATTAGTCAGATGTTGTTACAAGGCATTTAATCGTTCCACAGATGAAAGCACCTCATGCATATTGGCAAGGATGATCTGAGAGGCTAAAATATTTTGCTGTTTTGGTTAATGTCAGAGCTCTTCCTCCACCGATGCCAATCGATTGAGGAAGGATGTAAAAACACTCACCTGAGATGGACAGTTGTGGCAGACTCATTGTTGCAGATTTGTCACCTCTGTGATATGCCATTCATGCACTTAGTAAAGTGACTGAGATCACCATACTTAAAAAAAAAGTTCTTCCTAAAATTAGAGATACGAGTTATGTATAAAGTTGTATTGTTGTTCGTACAATACCATGTTACAGGAAAAATAAATGTTTTCTAAGGAACCTAAACTAGTTACAGTATGTTTGTATAACTGTGCACAGATGATGTGCTCTAACTTTTAAATGAAGAATGTGTGAAAAGTCAAAGATATTCATTGTCTGCAGAAATATGTGCATTCAGGCATTTTTAATCATGGTGCCGATTAAACTTTAAAAGGAGGAGTGTCAAGATGGCCTGAAAATAACAGCCCCATTTCTCAAAACATCACTGAAAGGTACCACAGATATATGTTACTGAATATTAAAATTGAAAATGAGTCGGATTGCGCACACACACACACACACACACACACACACACACACACACACACACACACACACACACACACACACACACACACACACACACACCTGACAATTCTATTTATGAATTGTACAGTATCGGCTATTCCTAAAATATAATGTAATTGAAAGGATTGCTGTAAATGATGATAATTTCACAGCATCCGATATTCAACTGTACTTGCATTGTAAACCTCAAAACAGTTCCTCAACTTAAAATAAGAATTATAACCTGTAAGTAATTGATTGGTTTCCCGACCACCCGGATATTCAGCTGGGCACCTTTCTTCGTTGAGGTTTTGATCCTTTCAGCTCAGAACCTGTCCAAACGGCGGTTGGGAGATTGGGGGTGGATAACGATGAGAGCAGCAGATAGTGATGGGCTGGAAGAGGAAGGAGAACGGCAGAATGATTGAGGATGAAGTGCAACATGAACTGGAGGAAGAGCTGGCCAACAAAATAAAGGAGATGAGATGTGTACGACTCAAGAAAAGACCACAACTCTATAAAATAGAAAATAACAAAAATACAGGTGATGACCAACAGAGCACTCTGAAAAATCATATCATGGTCAGCAGTTTTGAAGGAAATCAACACTGAGCTTTGCAGCAGCATTGCTCATTCACGAAAAAGTGACAGGCAAACATCGCTGCAAGAACAATAAACCAGGCCCTACAGCCAAAGACAAAGTTCCACCATGGAAATGGAGACAAATGAAACAGAGAATAATTGAGATGGGAAAGGGAGAAATGCTGCAGTTTATAAGAGGAAACAGAAGTCAAAAGCTTATACAGAGGCTCTAAAAAAAAAAATGCCAAGGATAAAGACCGAGTGGAAACAGTTGCTGAGAACAAACGAGAAATCGAAATGATAGGAAGAGATTTTTTAAAAGATGGGAGAAAACAAAACCAGATGTTTGAAACCAACACAAGTATGCTACCGTGAATTAGGTAAACAAAAATAAGATGTATCAAGTCCCCATGAGAGGATAGACTTGAAATTTTTTGGAAAGGAATGTATGAAGACCCAAAAGAACATCATGAGGTGGAGTACTTGCAGAGTACTTGCATTTCAAAACATGGAAAAGAAAAAGCAACACCGAAAGGAAATGCCCCAAGTGCTAATTGATGAAGGGGGAAAAAAGAGCCAAAATGCCAAACTTTCAAAGCCCTGGCGTGGATGGAATTCCATATTTCTGGCTAAAGCAATAAGATGCTCGATACAATCATGACACCCGAGCATTCAACAAATTTATCAATGGCAAGGCCATAGTAGATGAATGGCTCACAGAAAGTAACACCTTCCTCGTCCCAAAATCTGAAGAAACACAACTACCTCACAATTATAAACCAACAATAATATGTCGACCAACAACAAACAAACTTCTGACGGGAATCATCACAGAGATCATGTGCCATTACCTATCCCAACAAGGAAGCTGAGAGGCAGAACAGAAGGCATGTAAAAGAGGATGCTAAGGAACGATAGACAACCAACTACGAAACAAGGCCATACTCGAAAACTGTAAAACGAGAAGAACCAAACTGCCCACAGCATGGGCAGACCACAAAAAAGCTTTTGATGGTCTTCTACATTCATGGATGATAAAATGCATTTGATTGTACAAGATCAACCCCCAAATAATCAAACTGGTTGAAAAGGCAATGGAGCTTTGAAATACCACTTTGATATTATAGTACTCGGAAGGAAAGATCAAAATACCAGGAATGAAGATACGATGCAGGATCTTCCAGGGTGACTGCATCACATTGAATGTAATCGATTTGCTACTGGACTCGGATGTCACAAACAGGGTCACTAAATCGGATGAGGGCCACCAAATGTCACAAACAAATGCAGAAAACAATTACCAAAGTACACCTACATAGAATGAGACTGATCCTAAAAACATACCTCTCTCCAAGGAATAAAATCAAAGCCATTAACCAACTAGTAATCCCAGTATTCCAGTACAGCTGTGGAATAATAAACTGACTACAAGCAGAAATCAATACACCGGATGTCAAAACCATGAAACTCTTCACCATCCACAAAATGTTCAACAAAAAACAATGCATCCCTACAATGTACCTGTCAAGACAAGAAAGAGGGAGCGGCTGAATGATATTCAACCAAGTGCACAGAATGACAACTATGATTTGCTGAGTACGTGAAAAGTTCAACAGACTACCAAACTCAATTTGTATGCAAAAATGGAAACAGCAAGCCAGAGAAGGTACCCCATACCCCACCTAGCAAAACATTTCCAAAGACATGTGCGACTGGAAGATGTCACAGATGAAACTGAAAAAGCAACGAATACAGCCCCAAAAAATTGCAAAAACGGCAAAAGAAAAATATATAGCAAAATATCAACAGATATACACCGACAACTGGGAAAACGACAAAAGAGCAGGGAGGTATTTCAAAAAAAAAAAGAGTTCAACAGAATGAGCATAGACAGAGGGCTCATTGGAATGAAATGGAAGACCAAGAGGGAACTCGAAGAAGTAAAGAGCAAAGATGGAGTCATTAGGAGGAACCTGAATAGGATTTGGGTTTCAGCTGCTACTCCACAACCCTCAAACCCATCCAGGTGTGTGTGTGTGTGTGTGTGTGTGTGTGTGTGTGTGTGTGTGTGTGTGTGTGTGTGTGTGTGTGTGTGTGTGTATGTGTGTGTGTGTATGTGTGTGTGTGTGTGTGTGTGTGTGTGTGTGTGTGTGTGTGTGTGTGTGTGTGTGTGTGTGTGTGTGTGTGTGTGTGTGTGTGTGTGTATGTGTGTGTGTGTATGTGTGTGTGTTTGCCAGAAAAGTTGTACATTTATCAGTGGTTTATTGAGTGTTTGTATTCACTGAAAAAATTTTAAAAAGTATGATGAAGTTGCTGAAAATTTGGAAAATTAGGCATTTATTAATTGTATGCTAAGTTTCATTCAAATCCTCAGAAATACATTTCAGTAATAACAAAATGGTTGTTTTCAAGTCCTGATGACACTCCTCTTTTGTCATAAACATACTGTGGATTTTTATTCTGGCATAATAAATAACCTCTTCTGTCAATTCATAAGGTGAATCCATGAGTTTGTTGTTCATCATTTTGCTGAGATCACACAATCTTCATTGTGCTGACATGCTAATCTGTGACCTCAAAGTTACAAGTGTTTTGATTCACTGATGATACTAATAGTTTTCATTAAAAATAGATGTTTGTCCAGAGAGAGCTATTAAATGCACATGATTGAACAGTTTTTTTAATTTCAATTTCAAATGTGTAGTTTGAATTTTCAAATGGTTATAGGAAATTGAGTATGTATATGAAATAAATGTCATAAATGAATATTTATTCAGTTTCTATAATGTTCATTGAATGCACATATGACTACTACTATTACTACTATTACCACTACTACTAGCACCTCTTTAACAATCCCATTTATTTCACATCCTTCTGGGGTCATTCAGGGAATCGTCAATAGTAGATGAGGTACCCAGATTAATGTCGACCCAAGAGATGCGGCACTTTGTGATGCAATTCCCTTTTTCTGAAGCACTAATCCGACAGTTTATAGTTGGATGGAGAATCAAACTCGGACTACATAGTTCAAAGGTAAGTGTGATACTGCTGTACCATCCTGTCAAACTGAGTGCAGACACAATTATGCAATCTCACTTCTACATAATTTTATCATTCTGCATTTGTTGTAAAAGTGATGTGAAAATTTTAATTAGAAGTTGACAAATTCTCCTCAATGATTGCCTTCACGAAGTATTAATATAAATTACCAGCACAGAGACAGACACAGAGAAAGATGGAGATGTTTATACACATAGATTTCCAATAGTGCTTATTTGCTTAATTGCTGTGATTCAACAAGATGACTTTGCCACTTTTTGAGTAGTTACAGTGCCTTCACAAAGTATTCAAATCCCTCGACTTTTGTCACATTTTGTTGAGTTACAGCCTGAATTTAAAATGGATGAATTTAAAGAAAATTGTCACCGAGCTACATAAAATACCCCAGAATGAAAAACTGAAAACGTTTTTAGAAATTTTTACAAATGAATGAAGAATGAAAACCTGGAATGTTTTGCATCAATAAGTATTCAACCCCCTGAATCAATACTTTGTGGAAGCACCTTTGGCAGCGATTACAGCTTCGAGTCTTCTTGGGTATGTCAGTATGTCTGTATCAGGTTTGCACATCTGGGTTTGGGGACTTTTCTCCCATTCTTCCTTGCAGATTTGCTCAAGCTATCAAGTTGGATGGGGAGTGTCGGTGAACAACAATCTTGAAGTCTTTCCACAGATTCTCAATGGGATTCAAGTCGGGGCTTTGGATGGGTCAACTCAAGGACTTTCATGTTCTTGTTCTGAAGCCATTCCATTGTTGCTTTGGCTGTATGAATGGGGTCATTGTCCTGTTGGAATGTAAATCTTCACTGCAGTCCAAAGTCTTCTGCACTCTGAGGCAGGTTCTCCTCGAGGATTTGCCTGTATTTGGCTTCATTCATTATTCTCTCTATCCTTACAAATCTCCCAGTACCTGCTGCTGAAAATCATCCCCATATCATGATGCTGCCACCACCATGCTTCCCGGTAGGGATGGTGATGTATGGGTGATCAGCTGTGCTCGGTTTCCTCCAGACAGCGCATTCAGGGCAAACGGTTGAATTTTCATCTCGTCAGACCACAGAATCTTTTGCCTCATGCTCTCAGAGTCTTTCAGGTGCCTTTTTGCAAACTCCAGGCACACTGTCATGTGCCTTTATCTCAGGAGTGGCTTCTCTCTGGTCACACTCCCATAAAGCCTAGATTTGTGTAGTGCTGCAGAGAGACTGCTGTCCTTATGACAGGTTCTCCCATCTCAGCCAAGCAACTCTGCAGTTCTGTCAGAGTGGTCATTTGGTTCTTGGTCACCTCCATGGCAAAGGTCCTTCTTGCCCATTTTCTCAATTTGGTCCCACGGCAAGCTCTAGGAAGAGTTTGGGTCATTCCATATTCTTTCCATTTCCTAATGATGGATCTTACTGTGCTCTTGGAAACTTTAAACACTATAGAAATTGTTTTATACCCTTCCCCAGATCTATACTTCCTCACAATTCTATCTCAGAGTTCTCTGGACAGTTCCTTGGCTTTCATGGAAGAGTTTCTGCTCTGACATGCACTGTCAACTGTGAGACCTTGTATAGAAAGGGGTGTTTCTTTATAAATAATGTCCAATCAATTGAATTGGCCACAGTTGGACTCCAATCGAGTTGTCGAGACATCTCAAGGATGATAAAAGGAAATTGGATGCACCTGAGCTCAATATGGAGTGTCTCAGCAAAGGGGTTGAATAATTATTGACACAAGACATTTCAGATTTTCATTTTGAAATAATTTGTAAAAAATTCAAAAAAAAAAAAGAAAAAATTCCACTTTGTCACTGTGGGTTATTTTGTGTAAATCGGCGACAATTTTTTTTAAATAATTCAATAAATGTAAATATATGCTTTTGGCATGTCCTGTATAAACCAATGTAAATTTTCATTGTCCACCAATTTGCCATGGTATTATTTTTAACATCATTCATTTCGACAGTGTTTTATCACTCAATCATGAAGGTAGTTGTGGCCAATAGTTTGCACAAACCAATGCAGTTTGTGAGTGGGAGTACAGATGTAATGTTTCCTTTGTAGTTTGGAGGAAAGTTAAAGAATGACATAAAGATTTCAGAGCAATCTCAGGGCTGCACTACCAGAGGTAATTTTCTCAGCCATTAAAAAGGATTGTACAACGCACCATCGAGTTTATGAAACAAACAAACACACACACACACACACACACACACACACACACACACACACACACACACACACACACACACACACACACACACACACACACACCACAAACAATTCACTAAAATGTGGGCACTGGCTTTCAGGATGCATGCATGCCACAGAACAACGACACAGGTGCAATAACAACTGGACAAAAATCTGGATTACCAAGATAGTGGCGTTCAGCATCTGAAAGAGGCACATTTTGCCTTTATTTAAAAACAAGTCAGAGGAATTTCATAATAATCTATTGTAAAAAAGAAAATCGTCATGAAGTGTATGTGATGACAGAAAGGAGCGTTAAACGGCGGTGCGATGAAGGAGATGGGTGCATCAAGTCGACCCCTTGGTGCATAATGATGAAGATGCTAATCATCTTGGATGAGAAAAGATGAAAATAACAAAAGAAGATAACATGAAATCACATTGCACAAAGAATAAGCAAATTAATATTTGTTTTGTGTAAGGTTGAAGCCACATCATTAATACTCTGAGGTTTTGGTAATTACACCATTGATATAAGAAAGAGACCATGAGCTTTTATACCACATACTTCTTCCAGCCAGCAGTATAAACAGCTGTTGCTATGTGTGTGTGTGTGTGTGTGTGTGTGTGTGTGTGTGTGTGTGTGTGTGTGTGTGTGTGTGTGTGTGTGTGTGTGTGTGTGTGTGTGTGTGTGTGTGTGTGTGTGTGTGTGTGTGTGTGTGTGTGTGTGTGTGTCCGTGTCCACGTGCGCTCATTACCTGCTCACTGCTCAGTAGGTTTCACAGAAGAAATTGTGAACAGGGAGGACCAAGCTGTCTAGCCTGGGTTTGAATCCCGACCCAGCTATAAACTGTTATCCTGGTGATTCACTGGCAGAGTGATTAATCAATGTGTGTGTGCTGTCCCTCAGATAGACATTAAACTGACGTCCCTTCTGCCAGTATTCGTTGATGGATGTTAAAGATCCCACGTTGTCCTTCACAAAGAGTCGGTGAGCTATCACCGGCACCATTAACAAATTCCAAGTTCCTACCCCAAACCAGCAAAGGGCATTGCATCAACTGTATGTCCGTGTCCACAGCCAATGATGCTACCCCACAGCCTTGTGCTGCATACGAACGAAGAAGATACAAAGTTGTAGCATTATGAGAATGAATTCTTTATCATTTTTCATGAACCTGGACTTTAGTCCGGTGAGCTTACATGATCGAGCAGTGTCCGTCGGTAAGTCAATCAGTCAGTCAGTCAGTAAACACTTCAGTCATTATCTCTTGAACCAAACACGATTTTGATGAAACTTGGCCACGAGCTTCATATCTGATGCTGAACGAAGGTATATTGACCGCATCAAAATCTGCGCTCATTATTGGTTTGAAATCATGCCCAAAACGCAAAAAGAAATTCTGCCTTAACTTTCAGGGGAGCATTACATCAATAGCACAGCTATGCCCTCAGCCAAAATCATGACCTGTAACCTGTACAAGCATGACCTGTAAAAATGTATCACTGTAATCAGCATCGAGAGGGCTTCCATTCAACCAATCACGTGACCAAATTCTGTGCATGAACAATATTTAAATATTTTATGTCATCATTGACTGTTGCTCCTGATTCAGGTGAGCTTCAGGACCTGTGGTCCTTTTTTTATACATATTTTTCTCGTATGGAAGGTGTCCCATTTACACTGTTCATGCATGGGTTCCCAAAATATGAGTTATCCTGAAAGTATATCAAAGTATCTTGCACCTTTGATGCAATGTTTATTTCAAAGGATATGCTTCTCCATTAAAGAATCAAAAAAAAAAAAAAATTCCTCTGCTGAGAAAGCATTCTGGAGGAACCCCTGGTCTGTTCTTCAGGGATAATTTACTGAAACTGGTCTTGTGGAAAAGTTTGAAACAAAGTTTTAATCTTTGAAAAAAAATTCCATACCCTTTCGGTGGGAAATGCATCTACATTCTTGATGGAAAACAATGGTATTCCTACAAATACCTTAACTTCATTGCAATATATAAATACGTATGAAATATATCCATTTAAAAACAGGATATTAAAACAAATTCTTCCGCGTTCACAAATGTCAACTATTGATCAAAAAGGATGTGATGTCACTCACAAAAAAGACTGCTTTCTTCACTCACAATAGGGAAACATTGAGTTATTTGATCCACCTTTGAAAATAATGAATAATACCAGATATCAAAATATTGCTAATAATTTATTGCATTGGATAAAACCAGTGAGCTTACTTCCACTTATAAGCAAACACGTGGAATCCATCATTGCTGCTGATGTCAAGTATTACCTGTTTTCAAACAGCCTGATCCTGAGCAATCGGTTTGGATTCCGTCCCGTTCACTAAACTCTGGACATGCTGCTGCTCGCTCAGAAATGGTTGGAGGCCCTACATCTCGATCAAATGGTCAGGACCATCTTCTTGGACATATCTCGGGCATTTGACATCGTCTGGCATCCTGCTTTGCTTGCCAAGCTCTCTGACTTCAATCATGCAGGCAACGTGTTACTACCAAGGGAACCCTCTCCATCCTTCGGACGTGGAGGCTGGACATCTCCAAGGCAGCGTGTTGGGCCCAGTCTTATTCCTAGTCTCCATTAATGACCTACCTGATGCTCTGGAAACCCTCTCTTCCATTTTGCAGGTGACTCCACATTGTGTCATACAGTATCACCATCCCACTGCAACAAAGACTACAGCTGCATCACTCTCTGCTGAGCGGGAATTTATAAAATGCTGATCTGAATAAGTGGAACGTGTCCTTCAATCTTGGAAAATCTCACAGTATCACCTTGTTTCTCCCCAAGGATCGTCAAACGAACCCACCTATCTATTTCTATCGTCATTCACTGGAATAGGTTCAGTCTCTTGAACATCCAGAACTCAACATCAGCCTTGACCTCTCCTGAGCCGATCACAAGCAGCGTGGTGCTGCCTAAGCAGTCTCCTTGGCTATTGGGCACAATCCTGGATGGGTCGCCACTCCGACACAGGATGCCAGAGCATGCTGGCACTCATTTTGCCGACCTCGGAAGGATGACAGGCAGAGTCAACCCCACCTGGTGTTAATTCAACAGCAAAGTGGGATTTGAACTCGGGACCCGAGGATCCCAAGCCCACCATCCTAACAGTCGATATATTTAAACTGGAATTAGGTACCATGTTTAGAAGCTATGGAGATAGAGTAGCACATGGACATTGGCCGTACTGGTAGCTCTTGTGTATGTGTGTACTGATTGCGACGTCTGCATTAGTCTCGTGTAAAAGCAAATATGCTGTCTGAACTTGTTTATTAGTCCCCTACCGGTTTTACCAGAGGGGACTATACTGTCGGTTTGCTCTCCATCTGTCCATCCATCCATCCGTCTGTTCGTCCGTCCTACATGTGCTTTTTCAGACTCAACCCCCCCCCCCCCCCGATATCCTTTAACATATTCATCTGAAATTTGGTATATGACTTTATTATTATAAGTTACAGAACAAGTTCGAGTTTCAGGGCATTTCCTCAATTTTTCACAGAGTTATGTAAGTTTTGTACTTGGAAAATATCACATCGGTATAGGACATATATCACAAAGCAATTCTCGCTCTTCTCGCTCCTGTTGTTCATTACTCACCATACAACTCCCTTCACCACCCCCTCTCCCTCCATCCCTCCCCCCTCCCCCATCCCTCCCCCCAAAAAGATGCCTTGTTGGTTTTTCCTGACAAACTCTCTTCCCTTCCACTCCCAGTGCAATTAAGTGGATAAACTGAAGATTGAATCAATGGGGGTGTAGCTAGAGTGCAGGTATGATGGACGAACTGACCTCTTCCTGTGTCCAAGTTCCTTGTACCTCCTTGCAATAGGTATACATGTAAAAAAAAATATTAAAAATTGTAAAACTGGATGGTTCTGAGGTCGCTCTTCTCAGAATGTCCCTGATGTGAGTTGAAACTTACATGGGTTGTTGCTTTTTTTGTATGCAACCGGTGGCTGCTGGTTACATCATTGCTGGGAGCACAGCTGTGCCACTGATGTAGTGCCCCCTGTTTCCAGTAAGCTGGTACTCATTTCACTGACATCAGAAGGATGACAGGCTCAATCAACCCACCTGGTGTTATTTTAAACTCAAGACCCTGAGATCTCAAACCAGCCACCTTGACCATTAAGCCAACACCAGGCCCTTACAAAGGGTAAATTAACGGTTACAATTGCAAGGGTTGTATCGGTCAGCTGATCCTTGGGATGGACCACAGCAAAAAGGTTTTTTTGGACCATCAAAGTGTCGGCGCATCATTCCCGAGGAAAGGAAATTGGACTTTGGAACCGTGCGTTCCTGAACCTCAGTTTGGGCCCAGGCAGTTTATGAAAGTGGTCCCTGCTATGCCTAGAATATTCCCTGCGTGTGTAACAAATGGAGTGTATAAGTTAATCATAATTGTGAGTTATCTTACAAGTAGCTTCAATGAAGGAGGAGGCAATTTGGCAATTGAAGTTTGCGCAATGGTTGCTTACCTGTGGTTGTTTTCCCGTGATCTATCCCTTTTGAATGCTGAGCATTAACAGTGTCGCTGCAGCAGATAAAGCCCAAATGCAGGTGTAATCGTTCAAATTGTGATAGAAGCATGAAATTAATCATGAGTAGTCCTTAGAAGGAACATTTTCCAAAAAACCCATTGGACATGAAAAAAAAAACATCAATATGGCTGCCAATTTCAAGATGGCGGCCATCTGGATCACCAAATCAAGTGATGAGATATTACCAATGCAAATTGAATTGCAAATTTTGTTTTAATAATCGAGATTTGTCATGCATTTGCCTTCGAGGTTGCATATATCAAGTTAAGACTCTCTCCCCAATATTGGGAGGGCTTCCCCCGAATAATGGAATATGCTCTCTTGCCCTGATTTAGAGTCCTCTTTTTGTGTCAATGCAAGATTGATGAGACATTAAGACGTTAAACATCCATCCATTCGGACCATACTCTGTGCAGAGCGTCGGTGCTGCCGAAGCAGTCTCCTGGGCTATTGGGCACAATCCTGGATGGATCGCCACTCCGTTGCAGGATACCAGCAAGCTGGCATTCATTCTGCCCACCTCGGAAGGATGACAGGCTGAGTCAACCCCACCTGGTGTTAACTCAACAGCCGAGTGGGATTTGAACTCAGGATCATAGGATCCCAAGCCCACCACCCTAACCATTAAGCCAACACCAGGCATACTAACAACAGATGGACAAATTATATTATTGATGTGCTTTATAAATTCAACTCTCATCAACCGCCTGGACTGTCCTTTCTGACCAACTCCCCCATTAGCTCCTCTCTTTCCTTCCTCTTCGGCAACACCCCGCTCCTTTTGGAGGTGTCTATCACTCCACCCACCCTCTCGAGGAATGCTCCGCCCCTCCCAGGTCATCCATCGCTCTGCCCCTCAGGAGGCATTCATAGCTCCGCCCCACCTCTTTCGTGCCAAGTCTCCCGGCACTCCCTGGTGGAGGTTTACATAGAGGTTTTACACACAATTTCCTTCACCATAATCCTGAACTACTTATTACCACGCACCACCCTCTGTGTGACGCACATGCAGACAAGACAATTCTTAAGCTGACGTTTCCCTACTTATACATCGAGATGGCTACCTACTTGCACACGGACCATGCTATACTATACGTTCTTATCTTTTCTATGGGAATATCTAACCCCACCTCCACAAATGTAACAATACTATTGACATCAACCTATCAAGATGATATATGTAGTCCCTGTTTCATAAAATTAATGTTTTCTATGGAAAAGGCAAATTGACAAACAGTTTCTTGGTGCCGTAAGGGTTATAGTAAATGGTTTACTGTTACCCTTCCAGCAGTAGTTAGGGCAGGGATTTGTAATTTGTTCAGGGGTGCCGGCGATAGCTCGTCTATTCGTCACGAAGGACAACGTGGGATCTTTAACGTTGTCAACCAACTAAACAGACGGGCCGCCCAGTTTAACGACCATCCGAGGGATGGCACACACATTGATGAATCACCCAGCCTGTGAAACACCGGCATGGCAGTTTAAAGCTGGCTCGGGATTCGAACCCAGGCTAGAGTTGGGACGAAGGGACGTCATAGAAAGTGTAGGGCCCAAGTTGTAAAACGGTTACTATGACGACTACATGTGCCAGGCCAAAGGGATGTCCTGGGAGGATCGCTGGAGCATGTCCCCATAATGTGTGCCGAGTTGTCACATGTCTAACTTCAGGGGCGCAACTCTGTTTTCTCAATTTCAACGGTTTTCACGACACAGTTAGCCTATACTTCAGTTACTATCAATTATTTATGAATTGTAAATGGGGTGTAATAAATTATTTATTCTTCCATGTTTTCTAAGAGACAGCATGTAATTCCAGCAATCTCTGTGTGTCTGTCTGTCTGCGACCGCTGTTTCTCGACAACCGCTGGTCCGATGTAATTGAAACTTGCCAGGTATATTGCTGGGGACCTGAGTATGTGCCTTTTCAAGGTTTGATATTAATCGGACAAGTGGTTCTCAAGTTATGGCCATTTATTTACCAAACCAATGACAGGACACGGTGCTATGACATCACAATTGACGTCACAATTCTTCTTTGTTTGATATGACGTCACAATTGATGCTGGGGACCTGAGTATGTGCCTTTTCAAGGTTTGATATCGTTCTTCTTCATCCGTTTCAGCTGTTTCCCAAGTTATGGCCATTTATTTACCAAAGCAATGACAGGACAGGTGTTATGACGTCCCAAAAAAAATTTTTTTTGCATGTACGGGCACGCACTAGTGTTTGCAATTAGGGTTTGTTGAAAAGTGTGCAGGCTGGGGGCAACATATGGTATTCTCACATGTGGAGGAGCGGGTAACCCCCCCCCCCACCCCAATCTTACCTCCTTGCCAGCCCCAAAACAAGTAGCTGGTGTGATGAATCAAATGGATTTGCTATTTACAGATTTTGAACGCTACATGGTGGCCATGTCGTTGTAGTTTGATACAGTGCTGTTATTCCCTGATTACTTTATCATGTAATGGGTTATAAATAAATTTTAAAAAACGGTCACAGGGTTATTTAAATGTCACCAGATTGATATCTGAATGATTTTTCTCTCTGTAAATTGAAGAACACGAGTGGGTCATCAGTCTCACAAGGTGTGATCTCGAGAGTGCTGAGGAAGCGCGAGATGGGGAGAAAGCAGCCGCGACCCATTGCCGAGCTCGCCAAGAAGGTGCGAGAGATGTGGGCTCAGCAGAACCCAGTAACGGACAGCCAACGGTTCGCGCTCAATTACCAGACGATGGTGCGTCCGATGAGCGGGAAACGGCTCCCCGTGCGAGCTCACGACGACGTGCGCAACGAGCGGCGCCTCTTCCAGATCCTCGGAGGAGTCCGGATGTTTGGAATCGGTCGCCTCGTCACCAGGAAAACCTGGCTCATGCTTTACGATGAGCCGTGCTACTGGCGCATCACCAAGGTCAAAGTGGACCACACTGCACAGGTGAGCGCAGGTGACCGGGTGTTACAATCGAGATGACCGTTTACAAATCACCGCACGCTCATCTTTATCCACATTTACCTGTGTCTGTGAGGTTTTTTTTACTGTTATTATTATTATTATTATTATTATTATTATTATTCCGCTTCCATTGTGACCATGTATTTATGACGTGTGCACAATGTTTGGACTTCATAAAGCTCAGTAATTAAACACCGAGTATCAAATGTATTACATTTAACTCGTTAATATAGTCAAGATCTTTTTTATTTTTTATTTTTTTTTGCCTTCTGCGATGCCTTCCATTTCGATAGAATATAATGTAAGACAAGTCTGAAGACGACGATTGTTCACGAGCAGTATTTGACGATGTAGATCGTTTCAGAAGTCAAGGACGAGACGATGTGATAATGTTTGACCAAGTTATAAAAATGATCAACATGCTGTGGTACGAGTGACAGGCTATGAGCTGCAAAATGTCGAAAACCCGGTTTCGTTCAACAACTTTAAAAATTTGACCTTTGCATAACCTTTAAAGGTCACAAAACAATGTTGTGGACATTAAAATAAGGAAACAGGATACGTGCTATAGCTTATTGGAGTTAGTTCGTCGAAGAAGGTCCGAAAACCCGGTTCGATTCCCACAACTTTGAATATTTGACCTTTGTGAACTTTAAAGGTCAAAGGTCAAGGATTATGACCTTTGGTGTAAAACTTCCTCTGAAACATTCCAGGAATAATATAACATCATATAGGCTATATGGCATTTCGCACTCCTCGGATTATCCATACTTTAATGAAATCAGCGTGAAAACAAACTTGAAGGGGGCGCCACGGGCAAGGTGTTCGAGATAGAGAAAAATGGTTTGAAGACTTTAGGTGGGGAATGACCTCAAGATTATGCATAAAAAATATTGTTATCCTAGCTCTCAAAGTCTGGGTGGTCGTCTGATTTTTTTTATGTCAAAATTCGAAATTTTCTAAGTTTTTGACCTTGGGACAAAAATCGAACGAGTTTTAGATAATTCATTTTGCTATTCAAATACCGAAGAACCCATTCCATTCAGTAAATTCTCTCGGAGAAGATAGATTTTTAATCCGACTACCCCCTAAAAATGGCTTTTTTTTTGGGCGTGGCTCTGCCCACAATGGGCGTCGCCACTTTCTCATCCAGGAAAACAACTAGACTGATATCGAACACATCACCAAGTTTCATCAAGATCGGATCAAAGTCCACGGAGATATGCTCTGGACAGACAGACACACACAGACAGACATAACAAATATAGTGGTCACCGGCTGGCGCTTGTGAACCAATGAACATGTACAAGGTTGGTCCATCTTCACTCTTGTTTATCGATCACGAGCAGGGGTAGCCGGCGTTGCCCGGAATTAAAAAAAAAAAATTTCTGTGGGGGCCGCAAACACTTCCACCCACTAAGGAATGGGGTCGGGGATCATTCAGCATTACCTTTCACAAAGCTGCAAAGGCTGAGTTACTAAAGAGAGATTTTAAAATGGCCCCACAGGGTCGGTCGCCTGTCCAACTCACAATCCTGTTGCATCTGCGCAAATCCTGTGCAATTGCAACTGTTTGTAACCATGACAGTGAGACTCGAAACCAAGAGATCGTAAAATCAACTTCGCAAATCGAGAAATGTACCGTACCGTACCGTACCGTACTGTGCAGGGTGGCCACAGTCCCGTTACCACTCCTCCCCCCCCCCACCCCCGTCCCTCCCTTCCCAATCATCATTTACCCTGGTACGTTTCATCCACACATTGATGTTAGTATTTTGTTTTTTATGACAATGAAAGTTTTGTGTTCATAGTTTACATTGATACCTCTTATGTGTTCATTAATATTCATTTCTCAGGTTCTGTGGAGGGGGTAACGCGTTGGACTTTGTAAACACCATGTAGATTATTGGCTAAGAGGCATTATAAAAGAGTTTCCTTCAAATTGGAATTTGATGTTATTCATTGAACGGATGATCTTGAATGTGCCATTGATGTTTCTGGGTTAAGTTTGCTCCATTCTATAAATGTGGTGCCAAAGATGAAGATTATGATGATAATGATGATGTACGACCACTTCCAGAAGAGGTTTATTTGAATGTCCGGTAATTGTTTTATATTTATTTATACGTATGTGTACTTGAGTATAGCTGTCGTTGATCAAAAAGGCTTCGTATGTGAGTGATATATATATATATATATATATATATATATATATATATATATATATATATATATATATATATATATATATATATATATATATATATATATATATATATATATATATATATATATATATATATATATATATATATGTAGTGGTACCTCTACATACGAATGTTTCAGGTTACGAAGCGCCTGAACGGGAAAATATTGCCTCTAGTTACGAAGGCGTTTCAGGATACGAAGTCAAAAATACAGTACAGTACGCGTTGCTTTTCGCTGCTCCCAGAGTTTCCCGAACGTAAACAAACTTGTAGCTGCTCTGCCATTGGCTATCGCCTAAAATCTGCCTGGCAACCCTTTGCGTATGCGTGTATCCCAGCATGCTCTTCGTGTCCCCGTCCCGCTCTGTAAATATAGTTATACTGTATACAGTCTATGGTCCCGCTACGAAGTGCTCGGACAGTGTTGCAGTACAGTACGCGTGTGGATTACAGTAACTTTTATTCACAATGGACCCCAAGAAAGCAATGAAGAAAAGTGGACAAGGAGAAAAGAAGAAGAAGAGTTTTTCTGGCCATACAAACAAAGCAAGAGATAATAGAAAGGTATGAAAAGGGGATGCGTTTGATTGATCTCGCAAAAGAATATGGCCGTAATATATCTACGATCGGCACGATAATAAAACAAAAGGAAGCCCTAAAAGCTACGGCTCCTTCCAAAGGCCTCTCTGTCATTTCCAAGAGGAGGTCGGCAGTGAACGATGAGATGGAGAGGTTGTTACTCGTGTGGATAAAGAAGAAAGAGATCGCTGGTGACACAGTGACAGAGGCCACAATTTGCGCAAAGGCAACCGCCATCTTCACTGACCTCGTGAAGGAGGATACAGGCGAGGGAAATTCGGTGCAGTTAGTAACGAGAATAGCAGTTAAAAGGTAAATGAATATTTTTATTATTTCCTTTATTCTTTGTTTTTTACATTATGTGCCTCTCGTTTTATGTTTATTGTGCGGTAATCTAATTTTAACATGTATTTGTTTCATGTTCTGATGCATTTTTATGATTTATTAAAAAAAAAAGTCCGAATTTTGCGGGGCTTGGAACGGATTAGCGCATTTACATTCAAAAGGCGTCTCTACTTACGAAGGTTTCAGGTTACGAAACTACTCCCAGAACGAATTAAATTCGTAAGTAGAGGTACTACTGTAATATATATGTATATGTATATGTATATGTATATGTATATATATATATATATATATATATATATATATATATATATATATATATATATATATATATATATATATATATATATATATATATATATATATTCGTCATGTGCCGCTTAACGACGGGGTTACATTCTGAGAAATGCGTCATTAAGCGATTTTTGTCATTGTGCAAACATCATAGAGTGTTCTTGCACAAACCTAGATCGTATAGCCGACTACACATCTCGGCTATATGGTGTCGCCTATTGCTCCTAACATGTTACTGTACTGAATACTGTCGGCAATTGTAATACAATGGTAAGTATTTGTGTATCTAAACACAGAAAATGTACAGTAAAAATACGGTATAAAAGATAAAAATGGTACACCTGTATAAGGCACTTACCATGAATGGAACTTGCAGGACTGGAAGTTTCTCTGGGTGTCAATGAGTGAGTGGTGAGTGAATGTGAAGGCTTCAAACATTATTGTACACTACTGTAGATTTTATAAACACTGAACACTTAGGCTACACTAAATATTTAGAAAATAAATATTTTTCTTTCTTCAATAATAAATTAACCTTGGCTTACTGTAACTTTTTTACTTCATAAACTTTTTGATATTTTTTTTTTTTTTAGACTTTTGTAATAAACCCTAAAACACAAACACCATTGTACAGCTGTACAAAAATATTTTTTACTTTTTCAACTTTTTTGGTTAAAAACTAAGACACAAACACACATTAGCCTCGGCCTATACAGTGTCAGGATCATCAATATCACTGTCTTCCACCTCCACATCTTGTCCCACTGTCCCACATCCAAGATAGACTGAAGACACGTTAGTTTTACCTTTGTGCTGTTCATGACGGTCATGTGTGTTGTTGGTGGCTGCTTACAATTTCCTCAAGCATCGATTACAGAAAGGTGAATAAATAGCGTTTGGATTTTATAAATACGTAATCATTGCATCGATGTTATAATTTACAAATGAAGAAACGATCACCTGTCAGTTGTGATATATTTTCAGAACAGTGCGAATGTTTTAACAACATAAAAAGCTTTACTAACCAGAGTTGGTGTCAAAGCCACCCAATGCTCGCCTGTTTATACATTTATCGTTTTTAAAAGACGTATAATAATTAATATTTTTTATAAAGCATTGCAGTGAAGTCTGATGCAAATAATTTTTAAGCAATATATGTATTTGTATATTGTAATCAGTAACGAGCGCAAGTGAGCACACTATACGCCCGAACAAGTAGGTATATACAGAATTGTGCTACTACATGGAAAACAGCATCCTGGTTGCCATGGCAACCACTTTAGATGACAAACGTATGTCGCGACACACCGTCTCCACAGTCTGTACCTATGTACCAAATATGAAACGTGAAAGTTGAAAACTTTGGGAGTTAGAGTGTGGACAGGGACGGACAGACAGACAGACGGACGACCGGTATCACATTATACGCCCCGATATATATATATATATATATGTATATGTATATATATATGTATATGTATATATATGTATATGTATATATATGTATATGTATATGTATATGTATATATATGTATATGTATATATATATATATATATATATATATATATATATATATATATATATATCGGGTGTATAAAAAATAGTGTGATAGATAAAAACATTAGAAAGGAAAAAATAACTTGCAACAAAAACTTTAACATTTTCACGCTCGTGCTGACGCTCACGCCGGGGGTATCACGATAGCTCTCTGTTCTTCGAACAGGCGAGCTAAAAAATTAATTTATGTTTTAATTCTGACTGTTACAACGACGATTTATTCTCAGAATTCTTTAATTCAAAGGTAAATTCCTTGCCAGAAGGTAAACGTGTAAAAAAAATAATAAAAAAACCTGTCAAATAGGGGTGTTTAAGGATGTGAGGTCAACATTGGGTTAGTTTGAACGATGATTTTCTTGAATCCCAATTTAGAGTGACCTCGCTTTTTTCACGATGACATTTTATGGACCTCAACAATCGCGTTATAAAGGGGCCACACTGTAGTTTATTATCATTATCAAGTACTAGTGCAGGCCCATTGGGGCATTTTTCTCACCCCCCCACCTCTCTCACCTCCCCCTCTCTCACCTCCCCCTCTCTCACGTCCTCCTCTCTCACCTCCCCCTCTCTCACCTCCCCCTCTCTCACCTCCCCTCTCTCACCTCCCCCTCTCTCACCTCCCCCTCTCTCACCTCCCCTCTCTCACCTCCCCCTCTCTCACCTCCCCCTCTCTCACCTCCCCCTCTCTCACCTCCCCTCTCTCACCTCCCCTCTCTCACCTCCCCTCTCTCACCTCCCCCTCTCTCACCTCCCCTCTCTCACCTCCCCTCTCTCACCTCCCCCTCTCTCACCTCCCCCTCTCCCACCTCCCCTCTCCCACCTCCCCCTCTCCCACCTCCCCTCTCTCACCTCCCCCTCTCCCACCTCCCCTCTCCCACCTCCCCCTCTCCCACCTCCACCTCCCCCTCTCCCACCTCCACCTCCCCTCTCCCACCTCCACCTCCCCCTCTCCCACCTCCACCTCCCCTCTCCCACCTCCACCTCCCCTCTCCCACCTCCACCTCCCCTCTCCCACCTCCACCTCCCCTCTCCCACCTCCCCCTCTCCCACCTCCCCCTCTCCCACCTCCCCCTCTCCCACCTCCCCTCTCCCACCTCCCCTCTCCCACCTCCCCTCTCCCACCTCCCCCTCTCCCACCTCCCCTCTCTCACCTCCCCCTCTCTCACCTCCCCCTCTCTCACCTCCCCCTCTCTCACCTCCCCCTCTCTCACCTCCCCTCTCTCACCTCCCCCTCTCTCACCTCCCCCTCTCTCACCTCCCCTCTCTCACCTCCCCCTCTCTCACCTCCCCCTCTCTCACCTCCCCCTCTCTCACCTCCCCCTCTCTCACCTCCCCCTCTCTCACCTCAATATCAAACCTTGAAAAGGCGCATCCGTGGGTCCCCAGCAATATTCCTGGCAAGTTTCAATCAGATCGGACCGTCAATTATGCAAAAAAAATAAACTATTTGTGACGTCATAGCTCCGTGTCTTGTCATTGGTTGACAGATAAATGGCCCTAACTTGGGAACCGCTTATCCGATTAATATCAAACCTTGAAAAGGCACATCTGCGGGTCCCCAGCACTATTCCTGGCAAGTTTCAATGAGATCAGACCATCAGTCGTGCAAAAAAAAAAAAAAAAATTTACATTAATTGTGACGTCATTTTATGACAATGACAATGTCAGACAATTTTGATACGTTGCCATACGTGACGTCATAGCTCCGTGTCTTGTCATTGGTCGACAGATAAATGGCCGTAACTTGGGAACCGCTCGTCCGATTGATATCAAACCTCAAAGGCACATCCGCGGGGCCCCGGCAATATTCCTGGCAAGTTTCAATTCAATTGGACTGGTGATCGTCGAGAAAAGGCGGTCGCAGACAGACAGACACACACACACACGCAGATTGCTGGAATTATCGATAGATTATGTGCTATACTGTACTTTTATATGAATGGCAGTGCTACAATGGCTACGACATCACTAGACGATAGGAATTTTTCAGCTCCATTATATTCTTATGGGACCACCATCGTATATGCAGTCTGTCGTTCACTGAAACGTCGTAATGCAGTGCATGACTGTGTGTGTGTGTGTGTGTATGTATATATATATATATATATATATATATATATATATATATATATATATATATATATATATATATATATATATGTATTGTAATTTTTCCAAAAACCCTCCTTGGAACTCACTGACGAACCTCTGAAGGTTTTACGAAGATCCGTTCAGCCATCTCTGAGAAAAATGGTGACACACACACACATACATATGGCTCTTACAGTATAGATTGGGCATCCTGCATCATTCAAAATCCTTCCTTGGCACACCTTAACTCGTATCCACCGACAAGGCCTTCATCTGCAGTTTGGAGTACTGCTCTCTACTCTGGGATGGCTTCCTGATTGATCTCCCTGGGATCTTGCTTAGCTTGATGCTGTGGAAACCAAGGCCTTCAAGATCATTGGACTCTCTAGTGATGAAGCTGAGTCCATGGGTCTATTGTTACTCCATCTCAGACAGGTCGGTGGTTTCTCTCTTTTCTACCACCTCCTTTTTCTGTCCTTGTCTCGACCCGACCCCATGACCCCCACCCCCCCCCCCCCCAAGTAACTGAAGGGCACACGTGCTCCACGATCAATCCTCTTCTGGTGAAATTACTTAAATCCAAGATCAACCCGCTTCTGGTGAAATTACCTAAATCCAGGAGCACTGCTCACCTCCACCCATTCCTTCCTCTCCTCCCACCTGTGGAATCAACTTTCCCCTTCTCTTCAATCTCATTCCTCCCTCCAGGTCTTCAAAACAGCTGTTCACCACCATCTCAGATCACCCCCCATCTAAAACTATGATCTTTTCTACCCCTGTTAACTCTCCCCAACCCCACCACTTTCCAAATTTCCTGTTTGTTTTTTTTGTTTTCTTTTGTTTTTTTTCTTCCTGAATGTTTGCTTCTTTATCCATTTTGTCCTCCACTCATCCTCATTCTTCCTCGCATCCATTATCTTCAAAGTCTATTTTGTCCCTTAACCCCACTGTCATGTGTTTCTCTCCTCTCCTGCTGTTTTTATTGTCCTGTTGTGTACTGCTCCGTTCTCTGCACTACTTCCTCCACAAGTATGGACTTGGTATTAAAAAATTTTTTACGCGAGACGCTGCTCATAGAGCTCGGCGTTGTTCTTCTTCTTCTTGTTCTTGTTCTTGTTCTTGTTCTTCTTGTTCTTCTTCTTGTTCTTCTTCTTGTTCTTCTTCTTGTTCTTCTTCTTGTTCTTCTTCTTGTTCTTCTTCTTCTTCTATGTCTAGGACTCTGCTCTTGTATATACAAGATCCGGATCGCCTTAAATAATGAACACATGTACACATACTCACATAGACTGTGCCTTTTGAGAGCGTCTATCATGAACTTTTAAATATATTCGGACATTTGCTTTAAAGTTTCGAAAAGTTCACGTTACTATTTAAAGATTATTCCATTTATCGTATTGTAATTTCGGAAATACACGATATATCGTAAATACGTAAATACATTATGACGGGTTTCGCTATTGGCTTAATGAAGGCACGTGATGAAATATCGGAAGTTCTTGTTGTTGTTGTTGTTTTTTAAAAATATATATATATATATATAATTTTTTTTTTTTAGCCGGCAAAACCTTTTGGACGCTGCTCTTGGACACATTTGTCCTTGTTTTTAATCATGTCAGATTCAACACCACCAGCACCGTTCACGTGATGAACTCACACCTCAGTCCGTCAAAATGACATCCGCAACTGACTTGATGATTGTGTTGGTTGACGTTGCCTGTCTTGCACCATCTTCTGCTTCTTCTTCTTCCGGCTGCTCCCGTTAGGGGTCGCCACAGCGGATCATCCGTTATGATCCGCATAATGATTTGGCACAGGTTTTACGCCGGATGCCCTTCCTGACGCAACCCTTGTTGCCTCTTACAATACAGGGATATGGTACACCTATTCTAACCGGGGCATACACCGGGCCCAGTACACTGGTACTCACTTCGCCGACCTCGGAAGGATGACAGGCTGAGTCAACCTCCTGGTGTGTATTAATTCAAGCGGCCAACGGGGCTTGAATTCAGGACCTTTTGGATCCCAAGCCGCTACCCTAACCACTACGCCAACACCTGTCTTGCACCATGAGTCATTAAATGATTTTCACTGATAAATTAATACATGTATCATAAAGATATTCATAGACACCAATGTACTTTTATGTGATTTACAAGTCCATGATTCGGTGATCGACCAATGCATTTTGTACGGTATATGGGGTTTGAATCTGGGTTTCCAGCATCATGAGATCTTGGTTCAGATGTGAATACCACTACACATGCCAACCCTCTTCTAAAGGGCTGTCACACCTTGACGTTTTAGCCAGCGTATGCCGACGTATGAAAAATTTGGCGAATACATTATGGGTAAGTTTTGTATACGCTAAGAGCACGCTGAAGCACGCTGGCATACGTCGAAGAACGCCGAACTTGTCGACAAATTTTGTGCATGCTCAAAATTTTCCGACGTTTGCCAGCGTATGACTCGCACGTTCCGCCTACGCTGGCCATAAGTTGTAGGCACGTTATGCGATCGTTGACACACGTTACTTGTAAGTTACTCATTAGTCAAAATACATCGAGGTAATGTCTAGCGTACCCGAAACTTATTTCTAACCTATGAGTAACGTGCTTTGAACCTATGTGTAACGTATGTAGACGTATTTGATTGACGTCTTCCGGATGACCACAGAACTTGCTGAACGTGTTTCTAACTTGCAGTTACCGTATAATGGCGTATTGGCAACGTTTAGGGGAATTGGTATATCAAAATGGGCTTCACACAGGAGGAACCCATCAGTGTTCCAGACTCCATGGTTGTTTTTTTTTGTTTTTTTCTTCGGCATGACAGTGATGTTGACACTTCGATGTCTAGTGTGGTTATGATTTAAATCGTTGAGCGGCAGCCTATTAATAGGCTACGCCACGTGATCGTCGGCGATACTCTGCCACGCTATGCATAAGTTAGACTATCGTTGGGCATAAGTTGTGAACGCCGACAACACACTAAGCATTCGTTGGTATAAGTTATCTATCAGTTATCGAAACGTTCTGTGTACGTTACTAATACGTCCAACTCGTTAATATACGCCCAAAACTGAAAAAACCATCAATAGTTCAGCGTACGCCAGCGTTTTACATCAATTTTGATACGTTGCCATACGCTGGCTAAATCGTCAAGGTGTGACAGGGCCTTAACTCGATGTGAAGCAGATCCTGCTGCTCTACATGCTTTGTCCTGCCTTATCAAAGCCAGAGGAGCTTGTGCTTTCCCACGTCTTTCGGTCACAGCTGTATCTCAAGATCTACTTGTGTGGGGGACAGACATGATAATGTATGGCAGACATCCTGTTGATTAGGATCGGTTTAGCAATAGCAGTTGTACGTGATTCCTCGTCCGACATTGGTGATGAGGTCTCACATCATGCCTCCTTAATGTAGCCAGTAACATATGAAAATGGTATCTTGCATTCTGGTACACTGCTCACTGCTCACTAAGATAGTAGTCGCTCTCAATCTATTGTCTTCTAGCATCACCACATGCTCCTTTCATACCTCAACAAACTCGGCGTAATGGTTAGAGCGTCCGTTCCAAGTCTGGGAAGTCGGCAGTTCAAATCTTGGCCGAGTCCTACAAAAGACTTTAAAATATGTTATGTGCTGCTTCCTTGCTTGGCATTCAGCATTTAAAAGGATGAGAGCAAGGACATTCCCCATGAGTTGGCTTCCATGGTGAGGAGGAAATTCCTTGGGAAATGCCCTGCTGAGTGAGGTGAGAAAAGTGGTGCCATTGCTGTGACGTCTCTGGTGCCCAGAGTACCCTGGGAAGTGACGAGACTTTCCCCCAGCTCAATGGCTGTGTTTTTCTCGTCGATATGTTGGTGGCAGCTTCATTATAAGCCTTGGACCTTGTATTAAAAATAGTCATTGGGGACTTTTTCATTTGAATTGGTCTTAACTTATCCACTTTTTATCTTCCCCAACTCCACGCTATGCGTACTTCATAACTATACTATCATAATCTGTGTTTGTTGTATTTTTTTATGCACCCCTGAACCACTGGATGGAATGATTTATAAAGTAAAGGTTGTACTTGGTGTGTTGGTTATAGATGGTTTTAAAAAATCAGTCCCCTGGGTTTGGGGTGCGAGAGGACGCAAATTCGCTTTGTAAATATGTATGTATTGTGCCACATGGTGGAAATTGGTATTGCATGTCTTCAAAAATACGTCATATGGATGTCGTTGAAGTGGGAGAAATAACCCATCCCGAAGAGCAGGTCTTTGATGATTGGTTTGAACGAAGAAGAAAGCGCTTTCACCAAAATGACTGTCTGTTCTTGAACCGTATTTGTATATGACAATGATGTAGGGATATTAAGTGAGTTGTGATCACGAGCAAAGAACTCGTCTGCGATTCCCACACTTCTATGATGTCTATGGTATATTTTAGTACCTCTACCACTTAAGGTGGGTGGGAGTTATGTTTTCACCCATCTATCTGTCTGTCTGGCTGTGAACAGGATATCTCAAAAAGTTGTTGACGGATTCGGACGAAACTTTGTGGATAGGTGGGGTCTGTGACAAGGACGAAATTATTCGATTTTGGTGAAGATCTGGATGCTATCTTTTTTTTCTGTTTTTTTTTTTTTTGTTTGTGTTTTCACCATTGAGAGATAGGGCTGTATAGCACAATATCTCAAAAAGTCGTTGACAGATTTGGGCGAAACTTTGTTGATGAGATGGTTAGGTTACAAGAACAATTCGATTTGGATTTTGGAGTTCCGGATCCAGATCCTGCCCGATCGGGATACAGGATTTAAACTGTTCAGCCTGGTGGAGTGCTGTTCTGGTTTTGATTTGTATTACTGGTTTCCACCAGGTGACGCTATGCAATACACATTTACATTTTGAGGGAATTGGCATAACCCACCCTGATCCCCCCGTGGAACCATGATTTTTTTTTTTTAACCACCGAACTATGCATACACACCCTGGGTACAACAACTCATTCCATCCTGCGGTAGTCATGCATAGAAGTCAATGAAAACGCAGAGACTTCTCGAACTGCAGTATGATAAAATGATAGTCTGGAGCTTTCACATTTTTACATGACATGACTCAAGAGGTTTGGTGTGTGGTGGTCAATACTGGATCAATAAAACAGTTTTGACATGCTCATTTGATTGTTTGTTCAAAGTGAGAAACCTCCTATTTTCACTTTTTTCTGTATTCTTTGAATTTATTCGATTTTTTTTTTTTGTTAGATTATTTTTAAAGGATCATTTATAAATAAATACTGGAAGGGCACTCGGTAGAGCGCATACCTCAGCCACGTAATACTTGATCTATGAGAACATATCGGTCCCAATACATTTTTGAAATATCATGCTATATAGTACTACATCGTTTTTTGGCCCAATCTCTCAATGGTGAAGAAGCACTTTATAAATTAAATAATTCTTGTATCCAGATTCGGATCTTCACCAAAATCGAATCAATTCGTCCTTGCGACACACCCAATCTGTCTACCAAGTCTCGCCCGAATCCTTCCACAACCTTTTGGGATATCGTGCTGTATACGTTTCGCCCTTTCTCTCCAAGGTGAAGAATCGCTTAACAAATTGTCATATCCGGATCCGGATCCTGATCTTCACCAAACTTGAATCAACTCTTCCTTGTCACACACCCAACGTGTCCACCAACTTTCATCTGAATCTGTCTACTACTTTTTGAGATATCCTGTACAACAAGCTCAAATGAGCTGAGATCCTCGTCCTCTTAATGACGACGTCATAAAAACCAATATGACGTCATTGTGATGAAAAAGGTTTGCAATAAATTATCTGTGCTAATGCCCGGCTTGATTTCCGCAAACAAAATTCAAACAGCTTGCCTAGTTTCGGAGATAATGGTATAGGCGATTTCCATTAGCGGCGATATTATGACGTCAACTTTTTTTTGAGGAATAATTTCCAAAATCAGAGATGGTTACTGCCTGCGCGTGGGCTTTCTGCATATACATGGCACGTTTCATGAAGATCCGATGAAAACTCTGGGTTGTGCAACAAAAAATAGGAATGATGTCAGAAAAATTGATATGATGTCATAGTGATGTATCATATGTGCGGTAATTCATCTCTGCTAATGCCCTGTTCGATTCCTGCAAACAGAATTCAAAATGCTTGCCTAGTTTCGGAGATAATTTTTTAGGTGATTTCCATTAGCGGAGATATTTTGACGTCGTAGCTTTTTTTTGTAGGAGGAATTTTCAAAATCTTAGATGGTTACTGTCTGCGCAGGGTATTTTCACACACATATATCTTCTCTTCTTCTTCTTTCGGCTGCTCCCTTTCGGGGTCGCCTCAGTGTGTCATCCGTATGATCCGCATAGTGATTTGGCACGTTTTACGCCGGATGCCCTTCCTGACGCAACCCTGGTCGCCTCTTACGACACAGGGATAATTTCACATATATATATATATATATATATATATATATATATATATATATATATATATATATATATATACATATATATATATATATATATATATATATATATATATATATATATATATATATATACCAAGTTTCAGGAAGTTTTGATGAAAACTGTAGGCTGTGTAACAAAAAAGTCCACAAGAACAACAACGTAACACTTAGAGATCCTCCACGAGGATCTAAAAACGGACTGAAAGGGGTGAAGACATAACCTCCTTCACCTCCGGTGACGGAGGTAAAAATTGAAAGGTGACCCAGCTGATATCAGAAGGCATATGGAGTATCTGGTTTATGGCTCTTTCAGCCCTTTGAATGAATACTTGGTTAAAAACAAGTATTTGTTTCCTTCATTTTTAGCTCACCTGCACTTTAGTCTAGTGAGCTTATGCGATTGAGCATTGCCCGTAGGTAAGTGAGTCCGTAAACACTTCAGTCATTATCGCATAAACCAAACACACAATTTTTGATTAAACTTGGCCATCTGATGCCAAACAAAGGTGTATTGACCACATCAAAATCTGCACTCATTAAGGGGGACAACTGGGTGGTGGGGAGAGTTGACCCCCCCCCTCCAAATAGGTTTGTGCTCTCTTCAAAATTGCACACAAGATTTCAATTCAACTTGACCACAAGCTTCATCACCTGTGATGTGCTAAAATTTGTTCAAGGCATTAAAAATAACCAGGATATAAGTGGCCATGCGCGGGGTTTGAGTGACTTGCTTCTGATCCAGGTGAGTTTCATGACACGTTGGTCTATTTTTTTATTATTTATTTATTTATTTTGTGGAAGGCATTCTTAGGTTCAAGGTGATGGTTTATTTCTCTTGAATATGGAGCAAATGATCAACTCCATACACATTTTGAAGTGTTTTATATGTCAATGGTTAGTTATGATTTGTAATGCAAGAATGGCATGTCAACAGAGTGAAGTACTCATTAAGGACATCATTTAATCGCCAGAAGTACAAGGTCTGTTGGTAATTTTGCTCCCATGTATCTGTGGAGCAGGACTTGGATCATGGCAAGGCTTGGGGACACCTCACTTTCCGTGGTAAGTGTCATATAAAGTCTTTCATTACTTTGCTTGTTGAACTTTTAAAATTTTAATCATCTTTATTCAAGCAAGGCTGCTGGGTATTTCGGCTGTGCTCCTGATGCAATACCCCTTGTGGGTTAGGGCAGGAATTTGGAATTTGTCCCTGGTGTTGGCGATTTAGTCCTTCGTGAAGAGTAGGTGAGCTATGTGGGATCTTTAACATCCATCAACTAATGCCAGCAGACAGGACACTTGTTTAAAGTCCTTCTGAGCGACAACACACACACATTGGTGAAACACCAGGATGATAGTTTATAGCTGCACCGAGATTCAAACCCAGGCTAGACAGCTTAAAGGGGAGCGTGCATACCTCCAGCCCATCACCCTAATAACATCAGGTTTGTATAATTGCAGAATGATGATGAGAAAACTTCACTGTGTTTTTCATATACTTTATTGCACACTTGTTTTGGCTGTTGAGTAACCTCTACGTTATTATTTCCCTCCATCTTTCCTCTGTTATCTTCCCCAATCTACATCCTCTTCTCGGATTCTCTCCATTCTTCCTCTCACTCCCAGAAAAGCCCCTCTCTTCTTCACCAAAGGGTATATTAAAGGTCCCATGACACTCATACCTTTCTGGTTATTTATATATTAACTTGACCTTCCTAGTGAAGAAATCACCCACGTTTCTTTTTTAAAATAAAAAATGAGATAATTAGACCAATATTTCGAACATTTCTGGTGCTTTTCACAACTTCCTATGCCCCGCCCCTTAAAAAAGTTGACTTCAGCGAACCGCAGCGTTCACGTCATCTGCAGAAACCTGCACAGAGTGGATTGACTAGAGATGTCGCGCGCCGTATAAAGTACGTACAAATGCATTGTGCATATGTATTTGCTATCTCACTGATCGTCTTAATTCCTTTGATTGTTTCGCGGAAAAGAAATTCTGCTTCTGAGTCGTGTATGCACAACAATCACGAAGCAATTATTTATCCCTTTACTACCTTGTCGTAGTTGTGTACAAATCCAATGCATGTATGCACAATAAAGAGCTATACCATGTCCACAAAATATTAAATATGCCTGTTGACTGTTTCCATTAAAGAAACTTACAGGGTCATACAAGTAAAATACCAAAGATTAATATTGTATCATTTCAAGGCGCAAAGAGATAATTTTAACATCAAACAATGTGAAAAACCTGCACCCACATTTTGCAGCTAATTGAATAGTTCGTTGAAACCAGCCTGCTGGGATAGGTACGATTCCACATACATACATACATACATACATGCAAGCCAGGTATGGCTGCACTCGACATACATGGGTTTATTCTAAAGTGAAGGTTCTACTTCCATTGGCTTGCTATTCATTAACATTTAGCCAAAATGCTGTAATAAATGAACAGGGAAAAATATGTTGGCACAACTATGAAAGACAAATTTATCTGTCCTATTATACGGCCTCATAGCCTCGGGACTCTTACGCATTGAATTATACATTGTGTGCATGCTAATACAAGTTACTTCTCAACTCAAGAGTCTGGACTCATCTGATAAATCAGTCGTCCATCCGACAAATCTGACGTGCTGTAGCTTTCTTTTATTATTCTCTTTTCTTCATTGTTTTCTACTGGCGCTACATGACGACAGTAGGAATAAAATAAATAAAAATGCAACAGAACGTCAGATTGCTCGAGACGATTGGTGTCGCAAGGTGTGTTCTGCACACAAGGTTTAAACGTATCTGGACAGCGAGATTGCTTCGTTTTATGCGCGGAGATACAGCCGATGACGTGTGCTGGCCTTGTTTGTGATTAATTCGCCGCGAAGCAACATGTCCGCTGTGCTGGTCACGTCACCTCACTAAAATATTTCTGATATCGAGCAGTATGCAAGTCAAATTTACATTATTGAATTATGAATAGGATTTAGTCTAACCAGTTGTTATTGCCAAGTCTTCCTTCGATGTCCTCCCGATCATAATGAACGCCGGGAATTTCATCGCCATTTTCCTCTGCTTGTCCTGCTTCGGGCTCGAAGCGCTAAGGCCGTATTTCATTTCCAGCTGCCTAAACTTCACCTCCCGCGACTACGTTATCCGACAATTCTCCATGTGATTCAGACCGAAATCCTTCATTTCTCTCACACTCACTGTCGCTACCAGATAAATCAAAGTCCATGTCATCCATTATTCAAAACCAAATGTTTGATTTTTTTTAAAAGCAGAAATGAACGAAGCGTTTGAGTCGACCAATCAAATGTGGAAACACACAGGAAGCCACTAGAATCATGAAGACCACCAACCCGAGTAATTTAGGTGCAGCCTTTGTCATCCTGCAGTTGACGTCATGTGGGTTACGTCCCTTTCAGTATAATTTTTAATGGCGTTCCCGAAGAGGTTTTTTTTTTTTTTTAAACCCACCTTGTTGTGATCGTTGTCCTCCTGAAGGATGTGGATTTTTAAACCCACTTTGTTGTGATCGTTGTCCTCCTGAAGGATGTGGATTTTTAAACCCACTTTGTTGTGATCGTTGTCCTCCTGAAGGATTCTAACTGGCCGGTTGTGGAATCCTATTTGACTTCAGACAGAGTTTAACGTTTGTCCGATTTGATTATAAAATCCTACATAAACCCTATCGACACTGATAAAACTGATGTCCACACAAGTCCTTCCTTGTGAAACAATTTATTTCCTAATTATACACCATACACTTCTCACCCTTGTACAATGAACTTAAGAATCCCCATTTGATTGCAATATTATTTGGTTCTATTTCATTTATTCTTACTTTAGTTAACAGTTAGACCAACCCAATTCAATTCACTTCTACATTACATCAGAGAGTTTTATTCTAACTTGGTACTTGGTCAGTTCCAAGGAGTACAAGCCACTGAGAAATGATACTTCCTCACGTGCTTGTACTGAGAACAATGTGCCTTCCAAAATATTTTATACTTCCATGAGAGAGAGGTTGGGGGATATTCACCCAGACTGTAGACGTGTCTTTTAGACAAAAAGCCACTTCATACATTTTCTAAGAAAATGTTCATTTATCAGCTTGGTCACTCTGCTCCAGAACAACACATTTCTTATCATTTAGGGCAAAAGTCTTTTGGCCAGAAATGACAGCCAATTCAATTTGCAGCATAAAAGTTACATTTATGAAAATCCATTTGTTACAATTTAAAATACATTAATATAATTTTTTCCCCCACACCACCAACCCAAGTAATTTAGGTGCAGCCTTTGTCATCCTGCAGTTGACGTCATGTGGGTTACGTCCCTTTCAGTATAATTTTTAGGGGCGTTCCCGAAGAGGTTTTTTTTTTTTAATTTTACATTTTACAGAACGAGTATTGTGGAAAAAAAATTGTCAGATCTGAAATAACGATGGAAAACTCCTATAGGACATGTATGTATATATAATATATATATATATATATATATATATATATATATATATATATATATATATATATATATATATATATATATATAATATATATATATATATACATATTGTTGTAGATTCTCGACAGCCGCTTTTCGCTGAATCATGGCCGTACGCCCACCGGACGAACAATCCAATCGCGGTTTTCCGGAGCAACGCCGAAACCAGCCACGAGTGTGTTCTTAACCACACCACAACCTTGTCCGCACTCTACCCGTGCTACAGGGTCCGATCACCAAGTCTTCGATTTACCTAATTATTCGTGCGGGTAGATTACCGAGAGATTGTACCTCAACGGGACTGCTTGGAAACGAGCCGCTTAAGCAGCTCGCTTCCTTTTTGAATAACCGAGCGGTGTATTATCGCGCAGTCCCGTTGGACCGGATCACTTTACCGGCTATTTAAACCAACTATATTCCAAGAGCAAGATGGCAGCTCAATCAAGGAAAAGACTTAACGAGCAGGTTCACATTTAAAGAATCACATTTATTACAAAGCACACGTAAGCAATGATGCAGTCATGCAATGAATGGGGGGAGCACACATGCAATTATACAGCCAAACAAAAGCAATGTAAAGGAACTACGACCGTTTATTTATTATGTACATTTACTTATACAGGTTCGACTTGGCGGACAAGGTGCCACAGCGTTCATTCGAAAGCAAAGAAAAACCTCAGGACAGACAAGGGATAGACTGGACCCCTTGGGGTCTTTATACCACGGAGCCGTGTATACCGCAGAGGCTCCGCGAGAGCGGGCTGGCTACCTTCACCTCGCTGGGGCGACCCGCGCCTTCCCGTCTCCACGACCCACGGTAAGGCACGACTCTGCGAGCGGCCACGACCTCCAGACCTCCACACAGAGACCTCGACCCTCTCGACCTCCAAAAAGACGTCCTTCTCCTCAGCTCCAAAAAAGACCCCGAGAGAGACTCCCAACAACCGCCAGACCTTCTCCTCAGCTCGTCCTTTATACCCACGCGTGCATCGCCCCTCCCTACTTCCAGCACGTGCGGGAAACTTCCAGAAGTTTGGGGTTGTCGCTGCCAAAGGAGTGTGGTGCCAGGGCTGTTATCCGCCCCAAATCAGGCCCCTCCTTTACATAAACTTTGAACCCTGGCCCGATTCACCCCTCCCCCGTCCCGGCGCGCGGGAAAGCAAGAAAAAAGGGGGAGGGGAAATCCCAGCATTATCGGAACTTCTCTCCTCGGCGCTGTGGTTCTGCCCGCACTCTGCGGTGGCAACGGGTTTTCCTACCGTTTCCTTTGTTTCCTTTCTTGATGAGCATCCATGGCAGAGACATTATTCGATGTGGAGAGGTTGGTGGTGTGGTCGTGAGGGCGGTGTTGATTAAGGTGGTTGTTGTGAAGGTGGCTGTTCGTTGTCTGTGGGGATGTTGGCAGTTGACGAGAAGGTGGTGGTGGTGATCGTGGTTGATGAGAAGGTGGTGGTGGTGATCGTGGTTGTTGGTTAGCATGGTGGAGAAGGTGGTTGATGATTGGCATGGTGGCGAAGGTAGTTGGTGGTTGGCGTTGCGGAGAAGGTGGTTGGTGGTTGGTCCAAAATAACGATAGTAAAAGAAAAACGGCTATCTCAAAGATCACAGCCCGGGTGACAAAAATAAATCCCATTCGACAACAGTGGGGAAATCTATCTGAACACAGACTTATCGGCATAACTCATCGAAGGACCTATATGGTGCTTTGCGAATTTCCACAGCCGTAACAATATATTTATATATATATATATATATATATATATATATATATATATATATATATATATATATATATATATATATATATATATATATATATATATATATATATATATATATATATATATATATATACAGTAATCCCCCGCTATATCGCGGTTCACCTATCGTGCCCCCGGTTTATCGCGGGTTTTCCCTTGGAACCTAACTAATTTTTTCTGCAGATTCCCCCGGTATATCGCGGTAATAATATATAAATTATAACGCGTGGTGCTCGACTAGTCACACAACGCACGAGACAGTTTCGCTTGTGAACTTCGAATGTTTCCTACGTTTTTTTTTCTCCAAGCCCTACGATGCCGCCCAAACACCCTGCACCTTCTAAAGCTTCTGGCAAGGAACCGAAGCGCCAGAGGAAGGTCCTGACACTCCAGGAGAAGGTTAAGGTGCTCGATATATGCTTCAGGAAGGAAAAAGGTTTGCTGCGGTTGGACGAGCACAGCCAAACCGACCAGACCAGATGAGTCGATCTCCGGCACCTCAAACCCGATAATTGCCAAGCCGAACAGACCAGACGAGTCTTTTTTCTTGGGGGGGGAGGCATCCATTCATCGTGGATTTTCACTTCTCGTGGGGGGGTTTGGAACGTAACCCCCGCAATAAACGGGGGATGACTATATATATATATATATATATATATATATATATATATATATATATATATATATATATATATATATATATATATATATATATATATATATATATATATGCAATTTCAGTACTTTTGGGTGTCATGGGACCTTTAAGGCTTGGCAAGCCACTCTGTCGTGAGACCACTGAGTTTTAGTTCTCAGATAAATTTTCAGTTGGCTGTGTTGCTGTGGTTTTTGATATTTTCAGATCTTTTCCTTATTTCATTGCATTAGTACAAGTGTTTGTTGGTGTATACATCACATTGGTGTTTCCATGTTTTTTTTTGTGGCTGAAGTGGGATATGGCACTGGCAAGTTGAGTGGTATTGCTTTTCTGTATTTTATCATTTTAGATAAATTTTGCCTTTGAGCCTCACACACACTGTGTGTGTGTGTGTGTGTGTGTGTGTGTGTGTGTGTGTGTGTGTGTGTGTGTGTGTGTGTGTGTGTGTGTGTGTGTGTGTGTGTGTGTGTGTGTGTGTGTGTGTGTGTGTGTGTGTGTGTGTGTGTGTGTGTGTGTGTCATTCAAATAAGTCAAGACGCGAGCTCGATTAAAACACGTGTTAACAAGAGCGAGCACACATATTCACAAAGCAGGTAATTCCACATGCATATGCAGGTAATGGACAAAAAATGGAAACACCAATGTGAGGTCACTTTATAGGGGGTTTGGCCACCACATGCAGCCAGTGCGGCCTGAACATGCCGTGGCATTGAGTGCACCAGCATCTGGAATTCTGCAGGATGGATGTGACACCATTCTTCCATAAGAAAGTCTATCAACTCACACCTGTGTAATGGAGGTGGAAAACACTGTTTCAGGCATCGTTCCAGCATATCTTAAAAATGCTCGATTGGGTTCAGATCAGGTGATTGAGAAGGCCATGACATATGGATAACATCAGTGCCGTGCGCATCAAACCATTGGGTAACCACGAATGCTCTGTGGATGTCATTCTGGAAGACACCCCTCCTGGCAGGAAATAAATGCTGCAACATGGGGTAAAGATGATCACTCGGTACCATTAAGTATCAATGGGAATGATTGCTGCACCCAAACCCTGCCAGAAAAATGTGCCCCACATTACAGAACGACCAGAACCCTTCACTGTCGGAATCAAGCACTCAGGGTTGTAGAGTTCTTTAGGTTGGTGCCACACATGCACTCATCTGTTTGTCAAGAACATGGGGAAGGATGATTCATCTGACCATCTCACATTTCTCCAATGAACTCACAAACGTGCATTGCCACGCATGATGAGCGGTTCGTGCACTGCAACCCGACTATGGCATCCCTTTCTGTGGAGCTCTTGGTGGACTGTTTTTGATGAAATGTAGGACTCCCCAGGTTGAAATTTGCAGTTGCTCACCTGCTTTGCCTTGCACTTCAAATTAATGCATGGACATCACAATCCTGGTGTATGCACTTACACCCACTGTTGCCCTTGCTGATGTCTTTCCCTCAGAGTTCCAGGCCGACATCACCTGAGACACTGTTGCTCGTGAAACATCAGCAAGTTGAACTGTCTTTGTCACTGAAGCTCCTGCCAAACGTGCCCCAACAATCACCCTCTCTTTCAAAGTCAGTGATGTCTCCTCTAACAGCCATGCCAACCTTAATTATAGACAACCAGGTCTGTATGTCGTTTTTATACATGACCCTAAGCAAGCTGGGATGTTATTTGCTTAACGAACACATCGGCTGCACCTGTGTGGAAGCTGTTGCTTTCAATATATTTGGTGTCTCATTTAAGGCCCTGTCACACCTTGACAATTTAGCCAGCGTATGCCTGACGTATGCAAAATTTGGCTAAAACGCTGGCACACGTCGAATACATTATGAGTAAGTTTGTATTGTATACGTTAAGAGCATGCTGGTTTTTTTTCGTAGTACACTGGCATGTGTCGTAGTACGCCGAGGTGTTAGACAAATTTTCCATGCTTGAAATTTTTCGACGTATGACTCGCACGTTCCGCATACGCTTGGCCATAACTTGTAGGCACGTTACGCAATCGTTGACACACGTTACTTGTAAGTTACTCACAAGTCGAAACACGTCGATGTAATGTTTAGCGTACCCGACACTTATTTCTAACCTATGAGTAACGTGTTATCGGCACATTACGCGACCGTTGACACACATCGACACGCGTTGCTCATAAGTCGAAACACGTCAAGTTAATGGTTAGCGTCAGTGTTCCAGACTCCCTGTTTTTTTTTTAATTATTTGTTTTTTTCTTCGGCGTGACAGTGATGTTGACACTTCGATTTCTAGTGCGGTTATGATATATAATTAATAGGCTACCGCTCAACGATTTAAATCATAACCGCACTAGAAATTGAAGTGTCAACATCACCGTCATACTGAAGAAGAAAAAATAAAATATAATAAAAAAAAACCAGGGAGTCTGGAACACTGACGCTAACCATTATGTCGACGTGTTTCAACTTATGAGTAACGTCTGTCGACGTGTGTCAACGATCGCGTAACGTGCCTATAACTTATCCCAGCGTATGCGGAACGTGTGTCGTACGTCGAGAAATTTTCAACATGCTGAAAATTTCTCTGTCTGCCAGCGTACTACGACGTATGCCAGCTTGGTTCGGCAAATTTTTCATACGTTGGCATACGCTGGCTAAAACGTCAAGGTGTGACAGCGGCTTCACACTTCGATGTCTAGTGCGGTTATGATTTGAATCGTCGAGCCGCAGCCTATGAATAGCCTATGCCACGTGATCGTCGGCGATACGCTGCCGCGCGCTATGCATAAGTTAGGCTATCGTTGGGCATAGGTTGTGAACGCCGACAACACGCTAAGCATTCGTTGGTATAAGTTATCTACATGTGATTGAAACATTCTTTGTACATTACTAATACGTTATGCATGTGTCCAACACGTTATTATACACCCAAAACTTTAAAAAACATCAATAGTTCAGCGTACTCCAGCGTTTTACATACATTTTGATACCTTGCCATACGCTGGCTAAAACGTCAAGGTGTGACAGCCCCTTTACCCAGGTGTTTCCTTTTTCTTTTATTTATTCTTTCTTTTTTTGTCCACCATGTGTCAAAAAGAGATTACAATGACTCATCACAGCATGTATACAATCCCACTTTTCTTCTCCTTTCCTTTTAGGTTCATTGATTACTGGTTCTGTATTGGTTAAAGCACATCTGAAGTCATGTTCTGGAACAAACTGTTTAAGCTATCTATTTTCCTTTATGCTCACCAATGCCAAAAAGGCAGCTTCACCAAGATAAGTTGTGGTGAAATGAATGAGATAGTTGGATGCTTTCTAGATTACTTTGGGGTACATCAGGATGATTGAGATCCAGGAGCCAGAAAGTGATTCTTCCTGTTTGAGACTTTATTTTGCCGTCTCATCATTTATGGATCTGACAACTCTTCTTGAATTGCTTCACGGACATAATTCACATGAACGGTTGTGTGCTTCTGCACAAGGGGAGTCAGACATTGCATATCAGTGTTTGGAAATCCATTTCTGTCAATGCCAAGCTTCTTTGTAAAGTCTTCATCTTCTGAGTAGAATCAGAAATGGAAATGTTTCTTCCTTGCAGAGAAAGGTTAACCTCATTTGAGAGACTCAGTCGTGCAATGGTTAGTGTCCGCCCTGAGTCTGGGAGCCCGACCCAACCACGGCTGAATCATACCAGACTTTAAAATGGTATTAGTAGGGGTGCCAGAGCCCAGAAACTTGGAGAGGGGTAGTCATGAAAGAACATACTTTTGTCCTCTGTTTTTTGGTAGATTGGACCTTGGCGCACATGACTGGGGTGGCCTGCTCGGCCAACTCTCTTGCGAAAGTGCTCATCTGGCTCGATTTATCATGTGTCACCATGACGAAATTCGGCCCAAGAATTAGGGGTAGGGGAAATGGAATTCATTATTTGAACATGTTCCTTTGTTGTTTACCAACATTTTAGGAATCAGAAGAAAGGGTTTGGGCTGGGCTACAATTTGGTAGGAGAAACAGTTTGATGGGGTCATTGAGTGCAGGTTGAGGGGTCAAAAAGTCACGCTCGGAGGGGTCAGGTGAAAATCTAGGGGCCGTGGGTATAAATGAAACTGCTGTACCCAAACCAATAAATATAAATGAATGACACAAACACAAATTTAAGAGTACTATATAACAAAGTTTTTGATAATCAAGCCATGTTAGGTGGATGCAGAGAATTTGAGAATTAACCCCTTTATGTCTATGAGCAGAATCGCAAAAATGTCAAAAGTCGGCTTTTTCTCATAAAAGTTATTATTCGCTAATTACTTGACCAAAACATGACTAGACATTGTCAGAAAGTATCAATTGATCAATTTCGTCCTCTGCACAGGTACCGGCAACGCCACACCCCATGATCCAGTGAATCCATGACTCCCCAGGCCCGACCCAGACGTCTATTGCCCTCTGACTCGCAGCCAGCAGAGACATGAATATCACTGCCAAGGTAAGTGAATCTCTCCACGACCTCAACATCCTCACCACAAACAGACACAGACAGGACAGCAGCATCCAAGATGTCACCGACAGCCTGGATCTTAGTTTTGACCCAAGAAACCCGTAATCCCAGCGGCTCCGACTCCTCTTTCAGCACCTCGAGGGCCCCCAAAAGGATGTCTAAAGTCTCCGCAAAGATGACTGCATCATCTGCAAAATCAAAGTCCGAGATATTGACATTCCCAATCGATGCACTGCAGCTTGATCTCTCCGACATCCTCCCTAAAATCCAGTCCATACAAGTGCTGAAAAGTGTGGGGGCCAGTACACACCCCTGACGAACTCCAGTAACAACTGGAAATAAGTCAGAGATGGTACCACCACACTTCACAGCACTCTCAGTACCAGAGTAGAGTTCAGACATCAGATCGATCAGTTTTGGTGGCACCCCACGAAGATCAAGAATCCTCCAGAGGACATCCCGATTCACTGAATTGAACGCTTTACAGAGATCAACATAGGCTGCAAGCAGCCCCTGCCGAAACTCTCGTTTGCGTTCGGTGATGACACGAAGGGCAAGGATACGGTCAATCGTTGACCTCTTTGGTGTAAAGCCTGACTGCTCTGGACGCTGGTGCTCAAGCAGATGGTGGCGAACCCTATCAAGAATTATCCAAGCAAAGACCTTGCCCGGCACTGAGAGCAGCGTCACCCCTCGGTAGTTGTTGCAGTCTTGGCGATCACCCTTCCCTTTCCAGAGAGGGACAACAAGGCCCCTCTTCCAGTCAGTTGGGATGATGCCTGTGTTCCAGGCAGAGCACAAAACTGCATGCAACGACACGAGTGCAGCATTTCCACCAGCCTTGAAGTTCAGCATGGATGCCACAGATCCCTGGAGCTTTGCCCCGTTTCAACTGGTTCACCGCAGCCCGTGTTTCCACAAGCGAAGGTGGACCACAGTTGATTTGAGGGTCAGCAACAGGGATTGTAACACCCTTGACGTCCAACTCGACAGCTGGGGGATCAGCCTGGTACAACTGCTCAAAGTAACCGGCCCAGCGGGCCTTCACTTCAGACTCCTCTGTCAAGAGCCTACCACTCTCTGCTCGAACTGCAGTGCTCCGAGGGATGGGCTTGGATGAACGCAATGCGCGAATTCCCCTGTAAGCGGGACGAGAATCACCTGTCCACAGGTGATGCTCTACGCCCTCACAGATTCCTCACACATAGGCCTCCTTGTCCACCCTCAGTGCACGTACAGTTTTACGCCTCAGCTCCCTGAACAGCTCAGCTCTGCCATTCAGCCTGGCCCTGCGACTCTGGTCAATGGTATCCAGTGTCCCTTGAGAGACAAAATTATTCTTTGCCCTGCGGTGAGCTCCAAGACATCCACCGGCAACATCAAGGACGGTGGTCTTGAAGGCACTCCACAACTCTTCAGGACCCCCCAAAACACCCAGACCCCCCAAGTGTCCACTCAGCCTGTTCGCAAACTCCTCAGCTACTCTCTCATCCCTGAGCTTGCCAACATACAGCCTAGGCTGGGATGGTACCATTCTCCAGGATTTAAGGTGCAGCTTTAGAGTTGCTACAACAAGCCTGTGGTCAGTATTGAGGAACTGAGCACTCCGGTAGACCCTGCAGTTCTGGAGCATCCTCCAACGACCGTCAATGAGGACATGGTCAATCTCCTTTGCCACACCGCCAGCGTTGGAATACCCAGTCCAGCGATGAGCTTGTGGGCGCTGAAACCATGAACCAGCCACCCTAAGTCCATGATTTCTTGCAAAGTCAAGGAACTTAGTGCTATTCTGGTTCATAGTTCCTGACCCATGGGAACCAACACATGTCTCATAACCATCCCTATCAGTTCCAGTCGATGCATTGAAATCCCCCAAGACAAGAAGTGTATCTAGTCTAGGGCACTGATCAACCACAGACTCGAGCGTGGCGTAGAATGCATCCTTCACGGTGAGATCACTCGCCTCAGTCGGAGCATAAACAGAGACCAGGGAAATGACACCTAAGGAGTGACGAATCCTTAATCTCATGATACGCTCGTTGACCGGTGTTACCTCAATTATCATTGGGGTCAGCTTATTGGACACAGCTACAGCAACTCCTTGGGTATGGTAACCATCAGAGCGACCAGACCAATAGTAGGTGTAACCACCCACCATTATCTCGCCGCAATCCGGTCTCCGAACTTCAGAGAGAGCTGCAATCCCGATGTCCAAACGCTTGAGCTCAGATGATAACAGAGACAGGTGATCATCCTCTCTTAGGGATAGGACATTCCAGGCACCCACCCGAAGGGACCGCCTCAGGTTAACCCAAGGAGACCGCCGTCTGGTGGACGACACCTCAGCACCATTCCGACACACTCTCCCGCAATCTGACCCAGGGATGTTACCCCATTTTTTTCCCTCCTCTCATCAAAGATTGGGGGTCCCGAAGGCTTTGCCCCAATCCCATCATCCGGTGAGCTGCCCTGCGAAGGGAAGCTGCACAGGAGGTACTCCCACGGAGTGGGTTTTCAGATTTTTTTTTTTTTTGCGTTTTGCGGAATGAAGGGTTTTACGGTGGCCGGAGTGCAAATCCTGCCACCAACCTCCTCATAAAAAGTAACCCAACTGCAGGAGGACGTCCGCAGACACAGTTGGGCACTAGATATGGATGGCCGTTGGCTCACAATGAGCTCCTCCGCCCTTTGACAGGTTTTGTTTTTAATCCTGCTGGGTGTCCATATCCAAACACCCTCCTCACCAGAAAACCTGGTGGGGGAGACGGTTTAGTCGCCGACAACCCGACCATGGAACAGGTTAGTTCAGGTTTACATGGTACCTGTAGCAGGTCACAGATCGAACCTGACCTGACACATGAAACGTTTATCCTGACATGATGATGTTTATCCAATAACATCATCAAAATAATATTGAACTGATGATGCCTAATAATAGAGGAAGTTTAAGGTAATTAGTTTAACAATACAAACACCATGAATCTTGAGTTACAAAAGGCACATTAGAACTCAAACTAAGCTTGCGAGACTTATTCAGGGGCACAGGCAGTGACCTGGCATGGGTACTGGCATCAGAGATGGGCCGGTACTGGTATATGATATGTGTGGTCTTTCCGTCTACAGTATTCTCATGAAAATCCAAGTTGTCGATGGCGAAGTGGGTTAAAAATCCTTGGCTGATGTTTTCAGGTATGAAATAAACTTTTTCCTGAAGTTGTCCCTCTGCTCTCGATGCCATGGTGGAGATATACCGCTGAGCATCGTGATAACCAATACTATTTCCAAATCTATTGAGTAGGGTAATAGTATCCTTGCTCCGTGTCTGTTTCATAATGTGCAGGGCAGTGCCAACCTGTTTTGGTGTCGGTATAGTAGACATACCCGCAATGACATCCTGACCAATGTTCAAAACCTGTTCGTGTTGTTTCTGACTCGGTGGAACACAACCGTCAGGTCCGACATCAAAGGGTACATCATGAAGCATCCATGACGAGTGTTTGTACAAGTCCGTAGGAACAAGTTTTTTTTGGCTGCTTGGTAAGATATATCCAGATCAAGGTTTCCTGCATCATCTGCCTCATCCTGGGGCCTGATTTCCTTCACCTGTCTTCGAATTGCCTTTGCTGTGATAAATGATTCTCACTGGAATTGAACATGAACATCTCTTCCTCTGTCACCATTTTTGTTATTAGGCTCATCATCTTCTTCATCAAGATATTCCCATTCTTCAAGCTTGCCTTTGAGCTGTTTCACTTCAGACAAAACAGTTGACAGGGATAAACTAGAAGAACACACCAACCGTGAGGTACCCACCAGGGGAGCAATGATGATCTTGTCCCCAAAATGGTTTTCTAATTGCCTTACCAGTTGGTTTGAACTATGCTGTATTGCATGATTAACCTGTCTGTCCGACAACCCTTGCCTGACCATGTCACGCAATTGAGAAACAAAGAATACAGTATTCTCATTCAACAATTTGCCTTCAACTTTTGACAATTTCTTTAAATGCATGTTCATACTCATCTACTCTCTGCTCAGAATCAATTGGCTGATCTTGCTCAGTACTATTAGGCCTACTTTTCAACAAATATAATGTCAAGCATGATTTATGATAGCGAAAGTCATTGGCAATTAAGTCTTTACAACGTTCACCATGTCCCTGTATCATGTGAAGCATCGCAAAGTCATCCAACTCTTTTGCCTTTCTCAATGTAGTGTCCTCCCGTTCTTTTGTTGCGACAAGGATCAGTTTGCGCTTGCTCTTTCTATCCCTCTCCTTTCCACAGACGAAACATACCTTTGTGAATTCCCATGTTGAAGATGAAGATCTGGTGACATGAGGTGCACATTGATTTTTGTCCTCGAATTCATTATTTAATGTCTTGGCACGTTTTTTTTTGATCCACCGATTTCTTGTTCGTGTACGTATTGCGGCATCTTCGGTGGTATTTCGGCTGTTTCTCAAGAAATGTATCTCTGCAAATGACATCATCTCGGAGATGGTCAGCAATGTCATCATTGCGATGTGTCACTGCATACAACAGCGTGGCATATCCAATGTCAGTTTTTTTTTGTTTTTTTTTTGTTTTTTTTTTTTGTATACCTTGGTCGAGGCTCGTATGAGAGCTAACACACAACTCACAGCAAGGAGGCATGAGACAAGAGGGGCGGGAGTGGAAGGGACAAAACATTGGGGAACAGACACAGGTGAACTGTGGAAGGGAGAGGGATGGGGATGGGACCGGGAACATGGCGAGGAGAAGGAGAAGATGGACATTACAGGGACTTTCAGGAAGGAAAGCAGGAGAATTGAAGGAAGTGGGCTTGGGTGGATTATCGGGGGTAGAAAAGATCGAGGATTTGGATGGGGGAAGATAAGAGGTGGTGGTGAACAGCTGTTTTGAAAGCCTGGAGGGAAGAATGGGAAAGAATAGAGTGAGGAAGTTTATTCCAAAGGCGGGAAAAAGAGGAATGAAAGAGTGAAGATGAGCAGTGATTCGTGATTTTGGTAGTTTTACCAGAAGGGGGTTGTTGGCGGACCTTGAGCGCCCTGTGGAAATGTGGTTGGGACAAATCGCAGAGAGAGCAGGGGGGCAAGGCTGGAGAGGAGTCGGTAGAAGACAGAAAGACCACCGACCAACCTGCGGTGATTGAGTGAGAGGCCCAAAGACTCAGCTTCATTGCGGGAGATGCCAATGATCTTAAAAGCCCTGGTTTCGACAGCGTGAAGTCGAGAGAGGTGGGAGGCAGGAGCACCAGCCCAGAGGGGAGAGCAGTACTCCATCAGGCTACGGACAAAAGCTTTGTAAGTGGTCAGGAGCTCAAGAGGGCCGAGGAAGGACTTTGCACGACGGAGGATTCCCAGTCGGCGACTGGCTTTTGAGGCAAGGTTGGAAATGTGACTTTCCCAGGAAAGGTCATGGCAGATAGTGAGACCCAGAAGCTTGAAAGAAAAGACTTCTTCCAGAGGATTGTTGAGAAAGTGGATGGGGGGGTTTGTAAACGGTCCTTTCGAAGAGACATAGTGAGAGTGTGAGATTTGTCTGGATTGAAAGACATGTTCCACGTGTTGGACCAGTTTGTGATTTTATCCAGATCTGCAGTGAGCGAAGAAGCTGCTGCTTGCCGGTCTGAGGGATGACAGATGGTACGGCAGAGGGTGGAGTCATCGGCAAAGAGAAATAGAGGATTTTCCAGAGAGTCCGAGAGATCATTGATGAAAACCAGAAAAAGAACAGGGCCCAGAACGCTACCTTGAGGAACTCCAGCCTGCACAGGAAGAGGGGATGAAAGAACTCCATTTTGGGCCACACGTTGACTGCGACAGGAGAGGAAGTCTGCGAGCCATGAGTGGAGATGGCCTTGAATACCATGGGAAGAGAGTTTGGTGAGTAGGGCAGGGTGCCAGACTGTGTCAAAAGCACGTGATATGTCCAGGGATACGGCTCGGATTTCCTGTCTGGCATTGAGGACCTCCATCCATTGATGGGAGAGCAGAAGCAGCATATCCAGGGTAGAGTGACCTGGTCTGAAACCAAATTGATGATTGGAAATCAAGCCATTGGAGAAGAGGAAGGATTTCATGTCTGAAGCGATGATGGATTCCATAACCTTGCTGATGATTGGGAGAAGGCTGATTGGTCTGTAGTTACAGGGATCTGTTTTTGCACCTTTTTATGCAGGGCAGTGATGTTAGCAGATTTCCAAGCAGATGGCAGATGACCTTGGGAAAATGAGAGGGTGAATAGAACAGAGAGAGGGTGAGCAAGAGCAGAAGAGCAGGCTTTGAGGACATGTGGGCTGATGCCGTCTGGACCGGTTGCAGAATCTGACTCGAGGTTTGAAAGCAAGCTCTCCACCTTGTCAGGAGAAAAGGATACAGAGTCCAGGGACAGTTGGGTGCGACTGGGTAAAGTGGGTAGAGATGGCGATGGGTTTGGGACACAAGATTTAGCTGCAAACACCGACTTTAGACATTCAGCTTTATCACGTGTGGAATCAGCAGTGCGGCCATTTGAGGTAAGGGAGGGGATGGAGGGGGAACATACACCAGAAACGGATTTGATTAAACGCCCCCAGGATTTTGAGGAGGGAGAGAGGTTTGAGAGTTCAGACTTGAGATGAGAAAGATGTTGTTTTCTGGCTCTCCTGAGGGTAGATACACACTTGTTCCGAGCTTTGTGGAAAGAACTGAGATTGCCCTCAGTTGGGTTTGCTTTCCATGAGGCAAAGGCAAGTTGTTTCAGGACAACTGCCTCGCCACAAGCTTCAGTAAACCAAGGGCGGGAGGAAGGGTAAGACAGCTGAACACGAGAGGGGATAAATCTGTGCATGAGGGAGAGCAAGTTTCTTTGAAAGAATTCCCAGGATGAGTTGATGTTTGAGAAAGTAGTGATAGGAGACCAGTCTGTAAGTTTGATGGCTGCTCGGAGACCCTGCCAGTCGGCTTGAGTGAAATGCCAGACTCGACGGCGGTGAGGTGGTTCTCTGATAACAGCCAGAGAGATGTCCACTTTAACAAGGACGTGGTCAGAAGAACCAATTGGAGCGAAGGAAGAGCAGCAGATATTGTCAGGGAAATTTGTCAAAATCAGATCCAGAAGAGATGGAGTACCATTGGTTGAGATCCGGGTCGGGAAGTTGACCGATTGAGTCAGTCCCAATGAGTCACAGAAAGCTTTTGCTGATGTCCCATGGCAGGTGAGAGAGGTACCCACACCTAGCCAACTGGCGTGATGACAATTGAAGTCGCCACATAAGAGGAAGAGAGAGTTTGGATGAGAAGATAGAAGATGGTCCATGTTTTCGGAGAGTGAGGTGTAGATGGAGTCATCACTGTTCGGTGGACGGTACAGTACACATCTGTTACTTGCTGCAAAGGCTCCGTAATCGTCTTCTGACATTATGCAGCAACCAAAGTCAGTTTTGGGAAATGATGGACTCTTCCTCTTTTTTCCCCCAACTGTAGCTCAGTGAGTTCTGCCATTGGTAGACTTTGAATGATCTAAATTGAGGCTGAAAGGCAAAGTGCAATGTGTCACATTTTGGTGAATTCCAATGGGTGTATAGAATATCAAGATTATAATCATAGCCAGTTAGACTTGCATTTCAGCTGACAACATTACGGGGGGGGGGGGGGGGGTAAACAATTCTAAATTTTATTCCATTATACCCATTTATTTACAGAGCATGATAACATATATATATATATAGGTCTACTACTAGTACCATAACAATGATGTCACAATTAACATCAGACATTGCAAGAGTAGACATATTTTTTCCAGATAAACAATGAACTGAATGCCTCTGTCCTAATGAGCTTCTGTAGATTTCATAAAAAAAACACATGATTCATGAAGCCCAGATGTAGTCTACAATTAGCACAGCAAATCTATGATTACATGGCTTCAATTTCTACTTTACATTTCGAGGCCAGCTGCATAATCTCCTTACATGCCTTAGGCCTACATGATCAGAGTTTGCAAGGTCCTTGGGTGTTTGGTTATCTTGGCTTCAAGTTCAAAGTAAGAGATGACACACTTGAAGGCCCAACATCCCTAATCTGTGCATCTAACTCGAGATTCTGATCATCTAACTCAAGATTTATGGTGTTTGTATTGTTAAACTAATTACCTTAAACTTCCTCTATTATTATGTATCATCAGTTCAATATCATTTTGATGATGTTATTGGATATGGTGGATTAAAATCCTTCTGAATTTTCCTGTTGAATGGCTGAAGGTCATGAGGAGATCAATTTTACACCTCCAATTAATGAAGAGCTCTTTGTTTTAAAAAGTATGGTGTCTCATTGGGACAGCAAATTCTCACTTGGGGTAAAATGATATTGTAGGCATTAAACTTACCTTGAGCCAAAGTAAATGGTAAAATAGGTTGAAATTGATCAATTGATACCTTCTGACAATGTCTAGTCATGTTTTGGTCAAGTAATTAGCGAATAATAACTTTTATGAGAAAAAGCCGACTTTTGCGATTCTGTTCATAGACATAAAGGGGTTAATTCTCAAATTCTCTCAATCCACCTAACATGGCTTGCTTATCAAAAACTTTGTTATTTTGTACTCTTAAATTTGTGTTTGTGTCATTCATTTATATTCATTGGTTTGGGTACAGCAGTTCCATTTATACCCACGGCCCCTAGATTTTCACCTGACCCTTCCGAGCGTGACCTTTTGACCCCTCAACCTGCACACAGTGACTCCATCAAAATGTTTCCCCTACCAAATTGTAGCCCAGCCCAAACCCTTTCTTCTGATACCTAAAATGTTGGTAAACAATAATCGGAACATGTTCAAATATTGAATTCCATTTCCCCTACTCTTAATTTTTGGGCCGAATTTTGTCATGGTGACACATGATAAATCGAGCCAGATGAGTACTTTCGCAAGAGAGTTGGCCGAGCAGGCCACCCCAGTCATGTGCGCCAAGGTCCAATCTACCAAAAAACATCTAGAGCAAAAGTATGTTCTTTCATGACTACCACAATCTCTTTTTAAGCATATTTCTGCACCTTGGCACCCCTGCTATATGTGCTGTTTTCTTGCTTGATGCTCAATGTTAAAAAAGGACACCTTGTGCGGTGTCTGTCCCATATTCCCATGTGAATGAATGATTAGATAAGATCTGAACACGCGATTTACCTTTATATCTGTGACGTCGGTTTTGGTGTCTGTGTGTCTGTTTGTGCTTTCCCACTCTCTCTGTGGTAATGAACCTTTTGTTCATTAAAAAAAAAAACCTGTATGTGGTCATTCAAGATAAGAGACTTTGCCAATAAGCGTAAATGAATTGGCTTTAAAAATCTGGTAATGGGCCGATTTTGAAATGCGCATTTAAAGCACTCTTAAAGCTGATTCGTCAGTTATTTCAGAACGAGCACATTCCTCACACGGTCATGGATGTTTCACCCCAATATGAGGCCGTTCAAAAATTATGTAATGCTGTTTAAAAAAAAAAAATAGAGAAGCACGTACAGGCTTGATTAAACCTTACCAATATATTTTATTCGACATGTGATTAGATTTGTTTTATGAGGTCTCTCATCGTGATTAACACTCGACCCAAATAAAGCCAATAGAAATGTGACGCAACAAACCCGGACAGTGTCTAGTCAACAGATGCCTGCAGACCTAATGTGTTAGGGCCACCAGAAAACGATGGTGGCCATATCATTTAGTCTGGGTGCCATGGTGGATGGAGTCCTGCACCACATGTGGGTGTGGTCCGGCAGCTGTCTGACCAATGGATGCACATTTCAAAATGATCCCCAACAACAACAGCAATGTGGAGCTCTCGTAGACCTGCGACATGTTGCAGATAACAAAGAACTATTTCAGTGTGTAAGTCCTTCACTTTCTTCAGGACTTTCCCTTTTGATGACCAGCAAACTTTGCATGGAAGAGGAGCTTGTCATGTGAAAAGTCCTTGTGTTGGGAGAGCTATCTGAAAAGGCACGAGTTCAAAGTACTTGACTTTTGTGATTCACGCAGCGCACGGCAATGGTCAACAGTCTCTTCAATTTGTAGGTCACGTTTTTCAAAGCCGGATGCCAAAAAGACCTGGACAACTTTGGATGATAATATTCAGTGCCTTCAGAACCCCTTGACTTTTGCCACATTTTGTTGTGTTACAGGCTGAATGCAGTATGTATCAGCGAAATGGGCTGAGTCTTTCTTCACAAGCTGAAAGCTTAACTCTCAACCAAACATGACCAGTGCTTGAACTGTGCATACCCCATACAACGTCTTGTACTCGAGCCTGGGTTCCTGATATAATTGATCCACCAATGAATAAGCATGTGGAGCTGTCATGGTTATTTTCAATAGCTTACAAAACAAACTCTTCCTTCAGTTCTTTTTCTCATTTGTACCGGATAAACACATTGAGCTGAGAGTACATTTGGACATCTGTTTTCTCATCCAACTGAATTCTGAACCAACCAAATCGTATAACTTTGAGTTAAGACACCAATTGCTTCCAAATGTCGTCACTTAGTCCTGTAGTTTGTCACCTGACTACGTCATTTGACAAAGAGTGTGTGTTCGGTTTTCCTTTTTTCAAGTGTTTTGTCCCAGCAGTAGTGTAACAATGTCTTTGACACATGGCAGAATCTCTTCCGTGCCAAGAATTTTAGGGTTTTTTTTATTTTATTTTATTTTATTTTTTTAAACTGTGCAATTCATAAAGACAAAAGCTAGGAAACTTCCAGCCCAGGATAGTTTTGAACACCAAAAAAGCACCCCTGCATCCGACTACATTCTCTTCGGTGATGCTTCTTTCTGACGGAAAATTATTGACTCTCGCATTAATTTGGAATGCTTGACCTGATAGATACTTCAGGAGGTTAAGTTCCAGGGCCTCCATTAAAAGTATTTCATGGCAAATGACACAATGAGGCCTCCCTTTTCCTCCAGCTTCCATGCATATGATGATGTATCTTATGTATGCATCCAAATACTTCTTCCTTTTATTGCTGAATGTTATCAAGAGGCTATGAAAAAAGAGAGGAATTCCTAATTTCTTGGTTGTTTGTTTTTTTTTTTTTATACATTTTAAATTTTTTTATAATATTACATTATTTCATATATTTGAAAATAAAATATGATTGTCAGAGATGACATTCATTAGATTTCAGTTGTATGTGATTAAAAAGTTTATATTGAAGTGTGACATTTTAAAATAATTTCTACATTTTAATGATTATCATGTTTTAACCATTCTGAGTCAACTGTTGGACGGAGATCCCTCTCGGTGGAGAGGTACCAAGCTAGACCCAACCACACCAGCCTGCAGTGCTAATGTTAGGGGAGGAATTTGGAATTGTTCTGTTGCTAGTGAACTCACCCATTCTTCATCAAATGACAGTGGGATATTTAACATCAACAAATTTGATTCTAGTCAACAGGTCCCAACCTTAATGTTCCATAGTACGGATGGTGCACCCATTTTGATGCCAGTCCCTGCATCCACAGCACTGGTCCTACATAATACTTCAACCACGTTCAAGCTTAAAACCCATGACTGCAGCTCCAAGACAATGTGGCATAGAGGTAAGCACACCTATCAGATGGATGGATGATCCTCCTCACACCGTCAGGCGCATGAGGCTTCTGATGAAGTTTCATTGGTGAGGGAGAAAGGTACCGAGGCAGTTTCAGGAGTTCAATCCTGGATGGGTTGCTCCTCCAACACACAATGCTCGACTGGCTCACCCTTTTCAGCAAGCTGGTAGTCATTTTTCTGACTTCTGGAGGATGCCAGGTTGAGTTAACCTCACTGGTGTTATTTTGGCATGGCTGAAGCTTGATTTTGGGACCTTAAAATCTGAAGCCAACTGCCTTAAACGTTGAGCCACCACCAAGCTTGATGAATTTAATACCTTGCGTTTTCTTTCTTCTTCTTACGAAAATGTGATTATATGATGAAATCGATAAGTTATTAACATTTTTGGGTTGAACAAATACAAAACAAACCTCGAACGGGCACTCGGTAGAGCGCATCCTTTCGCCAACGCTACATTTTGCCCCCCCCCCCCAGAAACCGTTGATTTGCGAGGGTATTTAATCCCATACCACATCTGCCATCTCATATGTGTTATGATGGCTTAAAAACATTAAATTTCCTGCTGTTTGACACTGATTCACGTACATTGTACAATTTCTGTATGAACTCCCTGACCTTTTTGGGTGTCGGTGTCGAGTCAATCCGATGACAACTGGTCACATTTTAGGAAATCAAATATTACACATCACAGGATAGGGAATTATATTCTAAACATTTTGAATCTACTTACATGCAAATTGTATAAGAATTGACTGCGTTATGATAATAAAGGTCGTTGACCCCCCTGACCTTTGACCCAAACCGCTAACAAAGGTAATGACATCATTGTGTCATATCGTATATCACAAGATTGGGCATTGAATTCACAACATTTTGGCATTGGATGCATGCAAATTGGATAAAAATCGACCGCACTATGGCAAAATGACGATTGTGACCTTTTCATGACCTCGACCTTGACCTTTGTACTCTTAATTTTGTAATTGGTATTAGAGTGTGGGGAACAGAACAGTCAATATTTTGTTGTTGGTTTCATGCAAATCGGATAAGAATTGACCGTGTTATGACTACAACCGCACATTTTGCAATGCCGTGACCCCTCCTGACTTTTGACTCCCAACCGCTAATAAGGGTTATTACGTCATTGTGTCATGTCACATATCACAAGATGGGGCATTGAATTCTGAACATTTTGGCATTAGTTGCATGCAAATTGGATACAAATTGACCGCGCTATGGTAAAAAGATGATTTTGACCTTTTCATGACCTTGACCTTTGACCCGATCGCTCCCAAAATCTAATCAAATGGTCCTCGGATAATAACCAATCATCCCACCAAATTTGCTGCGATTCAGTTCAATACTTTTGGAGTTATGCGAGTAACAAACAAACAAACAAACAAACACATATTCACAAATAAATAAATATACAGCGATCAAAACATAACCTTCGCAACAAAGTTTGCGAAGGTAAAGAAGCTTCATTTGTCCCGCTAAACAATTAATTGTTTTGGGGTTGTTTTTTTTTGTTTTTTTGTTAGCCTGCACCATTTGAACTGTGAGCCTGCAGACAGGGTGAAATGTGTTGTTAGTTTACAGTAAAAGAAAGATGCCATGGTGTTGAAGAGTCTCAACATGCCTTTAAATCACCTTAACTATATGTATATGTATATGTACACACACACACACACACACACACACACACACACACACACACACACACACACACACACACACACACACACACACACACACACACACACACACACACACACACACACACTGGGGAGAACAAGTATTTGGTACACTGCCGATTTTGCAGGTTTTCCCACTTACACAGCACGTAGAGGTCTGTAATTTTTACCATAGGTACACTTCAACTGTGAAAGACAGAATCTAAAACAAAAATCCTGAAAATCGCATTGTATGATTTTAAATAATTAATTTGCATTTTATTGCATGAAATAAGTATTTGATGCATCAGAAAAACAGAACTTAATATTTGGTACAGAAACCTTTGTTTGCAATTACAGAGATCAGACTTTTCCGAAAGTTCTTAACCAGGTTTGCACAGACTGCAGCAAGGATTTTGGCACACTCCTCCATACAGATCTTCTCTAGATCCTTCAGGTTTTGGGGCTGTCGCTGGGCAACACAGACTTTCAGCTCCCTCCAAAGATTTTCTATTGGGTTCAGGTCTGGAGACTGGCTAGGCCACTCCAGGACCTTGAGATGCTTCTTACGGAGCCACTCCTTAGTTGCCCTGGCTGTGTTTCGGGTCGTTGTCATGCTGGAAGACCCAGCCACGCCCCATCTTCAATGCTCTTGTTGAGGGAAGGAGGTTGTTGGCCAAGATGTCGCGATACATGGCCCCATCCATCCTCCCCTCAATACGGTGCAGTTGTCCTGTCCCCTTTGCAGAAAAGCATCCCCAAAGAATGATGTTTCCACCTCCATGCTTCACGGTTGGGATGGTGTTCTTGGGGTTGTACTCATCCTTCTTCTTCCTCCAAACGGTGAGTGGAGTTTAAACCAAAAAGCTCTATTTTGGTCTCATCAGACCACAGGACCTTCTCCCATTCCTCCTCTGGATCATCCAGATGGTCATTGGCAAACTTCAGACGGGCCTGGACATGCTCTGGCTTGAGCAGAGGGACCTTGTGTGTGCTACAGGATTTTAATCCATGACGGCGTAGTGTATTACTTCTGGTTTTCTTTGATACTGTGGTCCCAGCTCTCTTCAGGTCATTGACCAGGTCCTGCCTTGTAGTTCTGGGCTGATCCCTCACCTTTCTCATGATCATTGAGGCTCCACGAGTTGAGATCTTGCATGAAGCCCCAGACCGAGGGAGATTGACTGTTATCTTGAACTTCTTCCATTTTCTAATAATTGCGCCAACAGTTGTTGCCTTCTCACCAAGCTGCTTGCCTATTGTCCTGTAGCCCATCCCAGCCTTTTGCAAGTCTACAATTTTGTCCCTGATGTCCTTAGACAGCTCTCTGGTCTTGCCCATTGTGGAGAGGTTGGAGTCTGATTGATTGAGTGTGGACAGCTGTCTTTTATGCA
>NC_140961.1:52571658-52583962 GCF_056783735.1 Eptatretus burgeri
TGCCGTCGAGGGAGCAAAGTGCAAGGTTGTAGACCTCCTCGTTGTAGTCCGCATCAGGATTGCCAACATTGTGACGGTGCTGGAACAGGTAGTCTTCAGAGAGGAGGTCACAAAACTGATACAAGAGTGTGCGGGGATTGCTAGGGAAACAGGTGGTTATGATGACTGCCATGAGACTCTGAGATTTGGTGTAGACTGGCTGATGCCTGCCTCCTCCATAGCAAGGTGGAGGTGCTGGTTGTGCTGTGTCACGTGATTGGGTTTTCGTATATCATGCCTCGCCCGCTAGGGGTGGCAGGAATGTGCTTCTGGTCACGCAATAAAGCGGAGTTGATGCTGGCACGCTTGCTTCTCGTGTTCCACTGCACCTTGTACACTCTAGTTGGCTGACGAGGATGGTTGAAAACGGACGTGTACCCGTTTTCGTCGGAGACGACTTCGGATTGTTTTCAGAACAATTGGAATGCTATTTCCACGCGAATGATGTGGAGGACGAGAGCAAACAGAAGTCGATCTTGCTCGCTTCGCTTTCGGCGGAGCATTATCGACTACTGCGAGATTTGGTGGCGCCGGACAAGCCCCGGGATGACGGGCTGTCGTTTCGGGACATTATGCAGAAGATGAAAGCACACATGGCGCCGGAGAAGTCATTACAGTTCGCTCGATACCAGTTCGATCGCCTCTCGAAAGGGGCAGAGGAACGCGTCGCTGATTTCGTGGCGCGGATTAAGCGTTCTTCCGTGGCCTGCAAGTTCACGGCGGGGGAGCGTCCAGCGTGGCTCAGGGATCGTTTTATCGCTGGTTTACAAGATGCGAAGATGGTTTCAGCGGTTCTACGGCTGAAGGGTGAAGCCATTACATTCGACTCGGCGGTCAGCACGGCTACAGCGGTCGAGCAGACTCGCGGGGATGTTCGAGCCATCACCGGCCACGCGGGGTCGCGAGCACCCCAGGACGCACGCTCGACCTTCGATGCGGGTCGGACGTCGCCGCACGTGCGGCGAATTGGCCCCGCGGCCGTGTTTGGGATGCGGAGGTCGACACCTGCGCCGTGCGTGCCCGTATAAAGGCACCGTGTGTTTGAATTGTCACAAGGTGGGTCATCTGAAGCGTGTGTGCCGTGGGGCGCCGGCCACCGTTCAGGTCATGGACGGCGATGTGCGAGGTGACCCGGGGCGGGACCGGCAGCCGTTGATGGGCCTGTTTTCAATTGGCCCGGTGGCGGCGCGCCCGATGATGGTGGAAGTCGAAGTGAACAAAACGCCGATCACGTTCCAGGTCGATACGGGAGCGGCTGTGTCGATCATCGGCGAACAGACCGCGCGTAGACTCAACGGTCTGAAGCTTATCAGGTCAAACCTCACGCTGTTCACGTACACCCGCGAGAAGATAACGCCAGTCGGGATGGCAGACGTGTCTGTGCGATACCAAGGCCAGGTCGCCACGCTTCGGGTGTAAGTCGTGTCGGGGAGTGGACCGTCTCTCCTCGGCCGAGATTGGCTGGCCCGCATCAGGCAAGACTGGGCCGCAGTTCACCTTGTGCAACCCGTGCCGAGCCGATGGGAGGATCATTTGGAGAAGATTCTTCAAAGACATCAAGGTTTGTTTGGCGACGACCTTGGGAAACTCAAGGGCATGGAGGCAAAACTCTTCCTGAAGGAGGGGGTGGTTCCTCGGTTTTGTAAACCACGTCCGGTGCCGTATGCCCTGCGGGACAAGGTCAAGGGTGAGCTGGAGGCCTGTGGAGTGATCGAACGGGTGTTGTGCTCAGATTGGGCCACCCCGGTTGCCACGGTGCTGAAACGGAATGGAGACGTCTGATTGTGCGAGGACTTCAAATCTACGGTTAACCCGGGGCTCAGCGTGGAGCAATATCCACTGCCGTCAATCGATGAAATATATGCGCGATTGGCAGGGAGTCAATACTTCACGAAGCTTGATCTGTGTGATGCATATTTTCACCTGCCGATGGATCCTGGGAGTAGCGAGCTTTTGACAATCAAAACGTGTCAAGGACTCTATCGATATACCCGACTCTGTTTTGGGATTTCTTCGGCCCCAGCTTTGTGGCAGAAAGCCATGGATCAGGTTTGCATTTCCACTGCCCGCTCAGACCTACCTGGACGATGTGCTCATTGCGGGGAAAATGGCGGACGAGCATCTTGCGAACATTGCCCAAGTGCTGACAAAGCTAGAAGTGTGCGGCCTGCGCTTGAACAGGACAAGTGCGCGTTCTTCAAGCAGCGCTTGGAATACCTCGGGCACATCATCACGCCGGAGGGGCTGTTGAAAGGTCCTCGGAAGGTGGAAGCGATTCAACACATGCCACCGCCTCGCGACAAGACGCAGCTGCGCTCGTTCATTGGTATGGCCCAGTATTACCAAAGGTTCGTGCGAGGGCTCAGCTCACAACTTGCATCGTTAACACGGTTGCTCAGGAAGGACAAGCGCTGGGCCTGGGGGCCTGCACACCAGGCGTCGTTCGACCGCGTCAAGCGGCTGCTCACAGAGGATACGGTCCTCGTGCACTACGAGCCTGCGCATCCGCTCCTATTGGCATGCGACAGCTCTGCATATGGCATCGGGGCAGTGCTCTCCCACAGGATGGACGATGGTTCCGAGCGGCCTGTTTGTTTTGCATCCCGGACCCTGTCCGCAGCAGAGCGGGGATATGCCCAGATCGAGCGCGAGGCTCTCATCCTCGTCTGGGGTGTGCGGAGGTTTCATCAATACCTGCTGGGACGGCATTTCACTTTGCAGACGGATCACAAACCGCTTCAATTCATCCTGAGACCCGAACGCGGGGTGCCGGTGGTAGCGGCCGCGCGAATACAGCGGTGGTGTCTGTTTCTTGGTGCTTGCGATTATGATATTCAGTTCCGAAGCACTGAGAAGCATGCTAACTGCGACTGGCTCTCACGCTTGCTGTGTGCGGAGGGTCCAGCTGCGTCTGAGTTGGCCGACCGGGTCGATGTGTTCGCGCTGGGCAGGTCCAAAGCGGGCCCGTCACGGCCAGACAGGTCGCGGTGGAATTGGCTCGTGATCCGGTGCTCGCCCGTGTCGTCCAGGCGATTTCTACGGGGAATTGGAGCGATCTGCCTTCGACACCGGCATTTCAACCGTTCACGTCACACGCATCGGAGCTGTCGTTGGGGATGGCGTTATGGTGCGTTATGTGGGGGATGAGGACGGTGATTCCACCGAAGTTAAGGCAGCGGTGTTTGGAAGAACTGCATGTCAGTCACCTTGGCATCATGAAGACCAAGAATCTTGCTCATAGCCTGTTGTGGTGGCCGGGGTTGGACAAAGACATCGAGCAGTTGGTTAAGCGTTGTGCCACGTGCCAAACAGATGCTGATAACCCGCGTCGAGCTTCGGGACTATGGCCTGCGCCAGACAGAGCCTGGCAGAGGGTCCATGTAGATTTTGCGGGGCCGGTTAATGGCAAAATGTTTTTGATTGTGATCGATGCATTCTCTAAATGGCCGGAGGTTGTAGTAATGCAGCATACATCAGCAAACATTACAGTAGAGAAACTGCGGACGATCTTTGCTAATAAAGGGTTACCGGAGATCCTGGTCTCTGATAATGGTCCACAGTTCATCGCGGGTGTATTTGATGAGTTTATGCGCCAAAATGGTATTCGACATCTGAGGTCCGCACCGTATCATCCTGAGATGAATGGGCAAGCTGATTCGTTTGTTAAGATGTTGAAACGGGCTTTGCACAGGGGGGGGGGGGGTGGGGGGTTGCACCTGTGCAGACGGTGGTCGATGTCTTTTTGCTCCATTACAGGAACGCAGTTCATCCTGTCACGGGTGATTCACCTGCCATTCGTCTCTATGGACGGGCATTATGGTCCAGACTGGATTTGCTGCGACCTGGAGGGTTGGGGAGTGGGGCGGTGTCACATCCGACGTGGCTGCGCGGCTTTGATGTGGGACAGCGGGTAATGGTGCGTGATTATATCCACGGTTCCAAATGGGTGCCGGCTCTGGTCTCTGTGGTACTGGGGCCGGCGAATTGCATGGTGGGGATGTGTGGAAGCGGCATGTGGACCAAATGCATGATCGCTGTTCAGCGTCACCCTCCCCGGGCCGAACGATGTGGGACCCCCACCTGTAATGTCGCCGGCACCTGACGTTGTATCGCCGGGGCCGGATGTGCCGATGCCCAGGGGGTCTTCGCCTGATGCTGTCCTACCCGGGGACGTCGGGCAGGCTGGTCGGCCGGGGGCGGTTGTTATTGCGGATGGCGCGAGTCCCGCGAGGGTGTCACCTCGACCGAGCCGGGAGGCGTCTGAGCCTGGACTGTCTGACGGCGCTGCCCGTCCGAGGCGGGTCAGGGTGCGGCCGTGGTACTTGGAGGATTATGAGGGTTGGTGGGTTTCAGGTGGTCATGTTATGATTGTCCTTTCATCATTTGACTTGTCATTTTATGAGGGGAGGAGTGTGCTGTGTCACGTGATTGGGTTTTCGTATATCATGCCTCGCCCGCTAGGGGTGGCAGGCATGTGCTTCTGGTCGCGAAATAAAGCGGAGTTGATGCTGGCACGCTTGCTTCTCGTGTTCCACTGCACCTCGTACACTCTACTGGTCATTTTCCAGGAGTCCCCTTGTGAGACAGGCTTCACGGAAGGACAATTCCTGGCCATCCACGGTTCTCAGAACAGTGAAGGAGGAGGGGCCACAGACTTCAGTCAGGAGAAGTCGAACGTAGTAACAGTCACCCTGCCTCGGACTGATGCTGTAGATGTGGCCAATTCCCGGAGCCTTCCAGATTGCATGCGGACCTTCGACCACCTCTCCTCGCTTGTGGCGGGCCCACTTCTTGCGCGACTTGTCCCACATGTAGTACTCGGGCACCTCGTGGTATTTGAGCGTCTTGGCAAAATCGTCATGACTGCAGAGGTCGAAGAAGGCAGTCAGCATTGTGGCTGGCGGTGGTCGCTGTGCCCTCTCGACGGCATTGTCCACAATGAAGAAGACTCGCTGTCCATTCTCGAGGTGGACGGCTAGGTCAATCACTGGACGGAAATGTTCGGAAATTGGGTGCTCCAGGATCCTCCAGACTGCCTCGCTGCTGCCAACGTAGCGTGCATTCTGGAACTGAGCTACCTCATCCACTTGACGGTTTCCAACCTCCTCATTGGCTCACTGCAGTTCAAAGACTGCCTGATCGGTCCCCTTGGTGTCATACTTTGTGATATACTTGATGCTGGAGCAGATCTCAACGTTGATGTGGCAATTGAATTGGTGGAGGAGGAACGGGTGATAGGGTACCACCCACTGGTTGGTGACTACCTGTACCACCCGTTTTCCCTGCTGGCACATCTTTATCTCACCGGTGTGACCAACATCTTCTGGCTTGAGATGGCGATACTTGAGGTAGCTGTGATTTCCTTGCTCACTGCTCCTCAGGAATGGCTTTGGGAAATCCTTTGAGCACTTGCAGTCCTTCATGCAAGGGCTGTTCTGGTTGAGGTTTCCGCATGGATCGTGGATCATGTGTGCCATGACCATCTTGTGCAGCTCTGGATCTTGCTCCTTGTCGGGAATCTCAACACTGATGACCAGGTCAATGTCTTCGGGCTTCACCTTGTCCTCTGGAGCGACCCACAGGAGGATGTAGCAATGAGGAAGACCATGCTTCTGGTACTCAATGCTGTACAGGAAGGCTCTCATCTTCCCAAAAGCTCCCTTCTTTAGTAGCTCCATGAGCTTCTTGTTCTTTTGGCGAAAGACACAGGCAATGATGTTTGGGCAATCGTGAGGCTCTTGTCCTGGCAGGAGCTTTCTCTGGACCTCGGTCCATTTGGGATTCGTGGTCATCGTGACGAAGAAGTCAGACCTTCCCATGTGATGCACATAGGCCATGGCATCACTGTTTCTCATGCATCCACCTCAGCCCACCGGTGTATGCTGCTGGAAGGACCACCCTTTGTCCAACATTGCGAGGGTCACCATCACTGGTCATGAGGCTGTCACGGAGGTTGTCGTAGTTATCAGCAAGCAAGTTATTTTGCTCCCGGCGGATAAAGCCCAGTCGCTCTGTCTTGACCTTGCAGTAGACATCGACCAGAAACTGCTGAAATAGTTGTCGCATCTGCAGTATGTGGTTGCTCTCTCTCACCATGATGTGGTAGCTGTAGTACTGCAGCTGTCTGAGTTTTCGTCCAACCTTTCCAGTTGCAGTCCTGGCTATCAGATGGATGCTGTAGCCAACTGTTCCATATGGGAAAACTATGGGATACTGGAGTGCATCGTAAGATGCATGCAGCTCACTGATCCTTTTAAGTGGCCCATCAAGAAGTCTGAGAACGATGTCCCTGGGTTCTGTTGGCTCATTGTCCATTAGGATGGTGACTTCTGGTGCAGACTGGGTGTTGTAGCGGCGTGTGTGCTCTCCTTGCGGTCGCTTATTATCTGTGATGATCTGGCGTTCTTCAGAGTTGCCTTCTTTTGCAAGTACATCTTTTGCAGTCTTGAGTTCACGGACCAGATGGTTATTCTCGTGAAACCACTTTGTGAGCATCTCAAGGATGTGTGGTTCCTGGCAGACAGCTCCTTGGCGTGTGAGACCAGGAAGTAGACCTGCAGGAACTTTGGCTGGCCCTCTTCAGGTTTTAGCAAGCTGCCAATGCGGTGGAACACTTGACCTTGGATCCGGAAGCTCGGGTTCCAGCCCTGGACTTCAGTTTCCTTGTGCCCAAAGCTCGTCATCACAAAGCTGCCATTATATGTCTGAATGTTGTCAAGGAAGTGCTTGCTGTGGGGACCTTCACCTGAGAGAAATTCCTTCAGCAAGGGAGGAAGGGCAGGAGAGGGCTCAAGGACAGCCTTGCCATCGCTGCAGCACACACCCTTGGACTTGTAAGCCCCTCAATCCCTTGAATTTGTAAGCAGAGCATTGGGTGCAGACTTGGTCCATTCGGCCGATGTCTGCATGAGTTGTTGGGTCAGCCGGGTCATAAGTGAATGCCACCCTGTTGGCATTGTTGTGCTCTTGTGCCCTGCCAGTGCTCGTGCTTCTGCAGTGCGGTGACGCATTGCCTGAAGTCTTGCATCACACTCTTCCTCGGTCTCATTTGCTCGCCGCTGTTGTTGCCGATGAGCCTGCTCATTGAGCCTGGCTGATCGTTCCTCTTCAGTCTCTTTTTGCCGCTGTGCCTGTTCATTTAGCCTGGCATCTTGCTCCTCTTCAGTCTCCTGTTGTCTCTTCGTGTGTTTTCGCTTAGCTGCAGCTGCCTTGGGATCAATGGAGCTCTTCCTTTTTCGGGACATCTAAAATCAGAAAGTCAAATTTTGATCAGAAACTTTGGACACGTTCACTGGTCTGTCTGTCAAATTTTTATCAGGTTGTGAATAAAAAACAGTCGCGACGTGGAAAATCGATCTATTGCGGCAGAAAAAGTGAAAAGACCAAAAAAATCGACTAATTTTTTTTTCGTTTTTTTTTTAAACATCTACGATGTGCTGTTGTACCTCCTGAGACTTGCTGATTCCGAATATGCCTTCAGTTTTGCTCTGGGATGTGTAGTTCCCCAGTTATAAGAGGACAAACAAACATGCACTACTACTTTATATATTTAAATATATATATAAATATATACCTATAATTTTCCTCAATTTCTTTTCTTGTCAGGTCAGCCAGAAGATGATGCTCGAGAGATACCAAGGGTGATGTATCATGATTGGCGACTCGTACCTCGCCATGAAGAGGAAGCCTTTATTGCCTATACAGCACCACCTTTGGCACCTCCTTTGCGCTTCGTACCTTTCCCACCTCTTTTGCGAGCTGTGATATTGGCCTCATGGCAGAAGGAGGGGAGCCCCCTAAACCAAGAACCCATGCTGGACTTGTACTCTGTTCCTGACTATGCAAAGGGAACTCTTGAGGGCATTTATGGCCAATGGTCAGGGAGAAATTGAATTTCTGGTCTGCAAGAGAGGTTACTTAGTGTGCAGTCATTAATTGCTGAACTGGTTCCTTCAGGTTCACTGCGTTTTTCTTCATGACCAGTAATTTGACTGATATGGAAACAATAAAATAATTTGAACTTCTTAAAACGTTTTCACCGATACCACAATCCTGTATGTCTGCATCTTATCTTTAAGCTATGTCACATTGTTTGCAACTACACTTCATTTTATTTGCAGTATTTGTCAGGCTGTTCTTGCAATTTTATAAATCGAGTGCTCGTGTGGAACATTATTCTCCAAGACAAAAGCGATTTTTAGCATACTTTATGACCATCTTCAGTTTTGTTTTTTTTTTGTTTGTGTTTTTTGCTTTCTTTTTTGTAACACATAATATGAGTACACTGAACAGATCAGGACACAACAGAAGAAAAGGAACAGCAGAGAGGGGAAAACGGTAACGGCAGAGCCAGGAGGAGGCGGATGAGGAATGGGGTGGACAAGATGGAAATTTGGAAGGAGGAGGGATTTGAGTGGGGTTAACGAGGGTAGAAAAACAAATCGTGGTTTTAGATGCTGGTGGACAGCTGACTTAAAGACCAGGAGGGAAGAATGACATTGAAGAGAATGTGAAAGCTTGCTCCACAGGTCAGGTATGGGAGTATACGCCGGAGCAGTGCGTCGCTGCATCCACTTTCCGCCGGTACTCCAAGGTGCCTCTGTCTGGTCACCCACCAGGCAGATGCCTGGCCCATCCTCATCTTGAGATGCTGATCAACCTGCTGCAACCACGAGGAACGTGTTCGGCCCATTGGCCTCCTCCACTCATGAGGCCCCTCGCTGAGAGAATCTGGTGAGCAGGGTCAGCGTCAGTAAAACGAGCCATATTTCTAAACAGCCGCAGGTGATGCTCACGGACTATGCAGGTAACAAATCTCATTTGAGTCTCTCAGCAACCGCTCATTGGACACAAAGTCCGACCAGCAAGAGCCAAGTATTCTCCGAAGAGACCTTGTACTAAAGGATTTATGTCTGTCTCACATCCATAGAGCAAGACTGGAAGCACAAAGGACCTGAAGACTTTGGCTTTCGTCTTCCCGCACAAGTACCGGCAGCGCCACACCCCATGATACAGTGAATCCATGACTCAGCAAACGAGTGGAGGTGAGCAGTGATCCTAGATTTGGATAGTTTCATCAGAAGGGGGTGAATGGTGGACCGTGTGTGCCCTGCAGAAACCTGGGGGGGGGGGGGTTAAAGCGTGGAGATATCAGAAGGCACAGAGCAGGAAGGAGGTGGTAGAAAACGGAGACCACCAACCTGTCTGCAATGGTGAAGTAATAAGCCCATTGACTTTGGCTTCATCGCTGGAGATTCCAATAACCTTAAAGACCTTGGTTTACATGGTGTCATGCTGTGCAAGATGTGAGGCAGGGGAGCCAGCCCAGAGGGGAGAGCAGTACTCAATCAAGCTGCAGATTAATTACTTGTGGGTGGATAGAAGTTCACTTGTGCCAAGGAAGGACTTTGTATGATGTAGAATGCCGAGGCCAACTTTGAAATGGGTTTTACCCAAGAGAGATCATGGCTGATAGTGAGACCCAGAAGTTTGAATGGCTGAACTTCCACAAAAGGATTGTAAAGAAAGATAGGATGGTTTGCCAGTCAGTCCTTTCAGGAGACTGCTTAAGCAGCACCAACGCTCTGCACAAAGTATGGTGCCAATATCCTCCTCCTTTCAGAGAAAGATATTGACAGTCACCAGTCAAAGCAGCAAACAACAGACATTTTATTGGCAGCAGCTGGAAAAATACACTTTCACTGTCCTGTCGTATCTGCACCGATTAACACCGACGCTGGACGGATGGACAAAAATTGACTTTAAAGGCACTGCGTTCACTATTACTCTACTTACCTTTCCCCAAGGTTGCCAAAATGATGGCAAATCACACACATAAAGCAGATGGCTGAAACGTGCTTTCTTATCTTTTAAAGGATTTGTTTTTATATTGAAAAACACAAAGAAAAGGGTCGACAAGACTCTATCCTAAACGGAACAAACGAAGCAAGTCAAAAGACAAAGAGGAGAATGGGAATACGCAAATTTATACAAATGAGGAGAAACAAACCGCAAAACATAACCCACGAGGTGCCACAGATCACACGTACAACAACACCATAATGCAAGAGGAGATGAGGATGGGCCAGGCATTTGCCTGGGGGATGGCCAGACGTAGGCCCTTGGAGTTCCAGCGGAAAGAGATCATAATCGGTCTCTGTGCTTCCTCTGATACACAGGGTGGGTGCAGGATGGTGTCCGCTTTAGAGACCAGGAGGGAGACGCGAGCCAGTAACGAGTAGGGACAACAATGAGTAGGCCTTCAATTTGACCAGGAGTTCTTCTTTTGTCCTTTTTCCTCCAGGCCCTCAAAAACACAGGGTGATCCCAGCTTTGGTCAATTCCCCACGAGGCTTCTCCAAGTGAGATCTCCATCCTCTTTTTTTCTCTCCTTGTGGATTCAGTTCTCCTTTTCGTGGACTGTTGAGCCCTCACGAGCCGCTCTGTGTACTCCCCGGTTGACCCTCCAGTCTCGACTGACGTAGACTCTTTTTCCTGGGCCGAGTCTCCCTCTTGGGTGCTGCCCATTGGGGTGTCCGCACATCAAAAAAATAAACGTACATCTTTTCTTCTGGGCTCTACAGCCCACTGCACCACCATGGATGGCACATACTGGCCAGAGAGATCATAATCAGTCTGTGCTTCTGCAATGGGAAGTCCTCACTGAGCCCTGCTTACAAGAGGTTTTTAGATGTGCATAATTAATGAATCTGTCTACACTTTCTATAAATTACGCTGCCTCCTCAGCAAACGACTTACTCTTACAGATCACTGTAACATGGCAATCTAACCGAATCAAAACAAATGCACCATACTACACTTACCAGTCTAGTTATGGACCCGCACCCCTCCCCCTCTTTCCACCCCTTCCATGTAACAGTACTGATATAAAGATTTTGCATTGTCATTTGTATGTAGTTTTCTTCCCAATTTTGGGGGTTTTTTTTGATTTAAGAAATCTCAATTTCAGAAAATGTCTGGAGTGGTAATTTGTACATAAAGATATTAGCTACAGTAGCTGTAGTCACTGATGCAGCAGGTGCTGTCTGTTACTTTGACAAATCTATAACATGGTATAGTTGGGACATTCACCGATGGGATTAGTTGAGTTGGAAATGTAAATATTACCAATAAGCCTTTAAAAATAAAATAACAACAATCAGATCTCACACCACATGTGGACCATTTCCTAGTCGAATAAAGATTCTATCAGATGTACTGTCGTAGTTTAAAGTTGCTGATTTTGGCCACCAGAAAATTTGACACTTCCAAAGAGTTTCTAAACTGCCAACCTGAGCCAGTTATCTTTGCTACCCAGCGAGCTTGTTTCCTAGTAAGGGGAAATTCAACTGGCAGCCTGTCAAAAATAATGAGAAATATCTGAAACAGCAAGAAACACCATGATTCACAGCAGCAAACAGCCAATGAAATATGGAAGCGACTCACATAGTCAACACAGCCTGAGCATTTCTTCCTCAGCTAACTGCAGCATCCTCGATTGCGTTATTACCTCTGGAGGTATCAAAGGTGGACGGACGTTATGTTTTCATCCCTGTTTGCTTCTCCGTCTGTGATTAGGATATCTCAAAACGTTATGGACGGATTTCGATAAAATTTGGTCGACAGGTTGGCTGTGTGATGAGGACAAATCGCTTAGATTTTGGTGAATTTTTTTTTTTCACTTTTTAAGTTATCCTTCACCATTGAGAGATGGGGCCAAAAGCACAATATATAGCACAATATTTCAAAAAGTTGTGGACCGATTATGACAAAACGTGGTGGATGAGTTGCGTTGGTGACAATAACAAGCTGATTAGATTTTTGGATGCTGATGTGCTGATGTCCAGATCCAGCCTATCATTGGGATACTAAACATAAACTGTTCAGCCTGGTCGAGGCATGCGCTCTTCCGAATATATTGTAGTTTTGAAATTAAACAAATTTTGTATCGAGCAATAATGATGAATAGCTAATTTGTCTATTTCATTATTTTGTTCTTTCATACAAATAATATCAGTTGTATCACATGTCGCAATCCCTTTTTTTTTGTAGATATCTATAAGCATGTCAAGTGTTGTCAAGCTCAAATGAGCTAAGATCCTCGTCTTCTTAATGATGTCATAAAAACGAATATGACGTCATTGTGATGTATCAGGTTTGCAATAAATTATATAAGGTGCTAATGCCCGGCTTGATTCCCGCAAACAAAATTCAAACAGCTTGCCTAGTTTCGGAGATAATGGTATAGGCGATTTCCATTAGCGGC
>NC_140961.1:52584462-52589462 GCF_056783735.1 Eptatretus burgeri
TACCCCGAGCATCAGCAACCCCCTCCTGTTTCCCCCCGCGCTGAGATAGTGCGACCAAGGGGGCCCCGTTCCCACCCCCTACCAGACACCGTCCACGAGGCCCGCGGGTTGCGGGGCCATCGCCGCTCCGCGTCTCATCACCAGACGGGTAGGCCCGACCCGGTCTCGGCCTCAGGCCCGCCTCATTCTTGAGGGTATTTCTTTTCCTTGGTTTTGGGTATGTGTTGTCGGCGCCGTCTGTGAAGTAGAATTGTATAAGTGTTGCCGTGTGCTCGGTAGTCGGTATTAGCTCTGCATTGTTTTCGCTTTTATATTTGCTTTTTGTGTAAATGGAATTGTGTTTTCTTTTTTTTGTGTGCATTTGGTGGAATTGAATATGTGTGCTTTCCGTTCGTCGCGAATAAATGTGCTTTATTGTTGAACTGTTTCCCGCTTCGCTTCGTCATTTCTCCCATTGAACCCTCATCTTGCTTCACGTAAAGGGTTGGTAGTGGGCTGAATACGCCCGATAATTAATCGTACCGTCGAGGTCGACGATAACACCGCTCGGTTATCCCGATAGTACGGAACGGGTCGCTTAAGTGGCCCGTGTCCGAAGTCGACCTGCGGCGAGGTGCGATCGCCCGGTCTACCCTCCGCGTGGGTACTTAGGTAGGTCGAATTTGGCGAGCAACCCTATCCCACGCGGGGGCTGATTGGCTCGATCGCGGTGAGACCGAAAGGTCCACCCGTGACTGGTTCCCGGCGTTAGTCCGAGAGGGTCACGACTGGATTGTCCGTCCGGTGGGCGACGTGCCGCGATTCGAGTTACGTGGCCGTCAGCACGCCGGCGGGCGCGGAATCCGCAACACTGGTGTCAGGAGTGGGATACAAATTCATCGCCCTCCTCGCGGCACTGGTATTGGAGAACAGGAAAACAGGCTCTCCTGTCTCCGGCTAAATTCACGGGAATCGGTCCAGGGGTGAGAGAAGCGACCCCCGATTCCCTCCAAATTACGAGCGAGCAAATTAACCCTTCACGAGAAGCAAGATGGCGTCTCAAGGCGAGCGGGAGCCGGGGGTATTAGAAATGTATATGTGTAGTAATGTAGAGTCCATGGTCCAGGATGGAATCCCCGTGCAGGAAATGTTGATTGTGCAGGAACACGGACTCGCCCAACTGAACCCAGGGCCCGAGGTGGGTGCGGCAGCGGCCGCGGTGTATGACACCTCCCCCCCCTCTCCACCAAGACCCTTCCCCAACCCCTGCCGAAACGGCTCACTTGAGTGCATCCGACATGGCCCAGCTATTCACCATGCTGGCACAAATGAATGCGGCAATGACAAATGAAATAAAAAACGAAATGAAAGACATGAACAAACAAATAAACGAAAAGATGGATACAAATACAAACGAAATGAAAGGCATAAACGAAAAGATGGATACAAATACAAACGAAATGAAAGGCATGAACGAAAAGATGGATACAAATACAAATGAAATGAAAAACGAAATGAACAAGCAAATAAACGGAATGGAAGCAAACATGAAGGAAGAAATGAAAGAGCTACGGGGTGAGACGCAGAACATGGGCCGATGCCTGCAGGCGGGCATGAAGGCCGTGAGCAGGGAACTTAAAATGGCGACTCCACGTGTCGGAACGAACGAGCTGGAAGGGGGTGCAACGGCTGACAGGCCCGCGGTGGAGGCGGGTAAGGAAAAAGTAATTCGGGAGACAAGAGACGAGGTGAAAGTAATTGCGAGGGAGAGAAAAGAACAATTAATACGGAAAGCAAGGATGAGGTACGCGGAGATCGTGAAAGAGCAAGGAGTGAAAAACAGGGAAGGACGGGAGCGACTTAAAGAGAAAGCAAGGTTGACCTACTTAAAGATAAGGGAAAGACGCCAGAAAGAAGCGGAGGCTAATAGACAGGAGGGGACAACAGAAATTTATAAATGTATAGAGACACGGGAGACAGAAAAAATAGAGGAGAGACAACACGATGAAGACGGGGTAAGTGACGCGCACACACACACGGAGGTAGTGGAGGATAATGGGGGTGAGCTGGCGGACCGTGCAGGGACCCGGTGCGAGCACCTGGATGGCCTCCTCCAGGAACGAGGGGAGGGAGTATGCCCCCTTGAGGTGAGTCACGACCAGGTGAGTTCGGTCGTGCTTGGCGAGGTCGAGGGGACGAGTGCTGTGGACAGGTGCACGGAGAGCTTGGGGGTATAGAGGCCCCGGAGACCCTTGTGGGGACACGAATCCCCAGTGTGGTTGTCCCTGTGTGTGTGGTGCAAGGTGTGAGTGCGTCCCCGTGTGTGGAAGCGACCCCGTGTGTGAGTGGTGTGGTGGCGATGGTGCCGGAGTGCGTGCTTCCCAGCACGCCGTGTGTGGATGAGGCACCGTGTGTGAGAGAGGCCGTGTGTGTGGATGAAACGGCCAGTATGAATGAGGCACCACGTGTGAGTGGTGTGGTGGCGATGTTGCCGGAGTACGTGCTTCCCAGCACACCGTGTGTGGATGAGGCACGGAGTGTGAGTGAGGCACCGCGGGTGAGTGCCCCCGCGTGTATGAGTGAGGCACGGTGTGTGGATGAGGCACCGCGGGTGAGTGCCCCCGCGTGTGTGAGTAGTATGGTTTGTGTGAGTAGTGAGGCACGCGTGAGTGAACGGCCGTGTGCAAGGGAGACCGTGTGTGTGAGAGAGCGGTATGTGAGGGAGATGTCGGTTGGCATGCGGGAGCACGCAGTCGCGTCTCCCGGTGTGAATGTGATTGAGTGGACTGTGTGCGTCGTGACACGCAGGTATGCGTGTGTGGAATGGAGACGACGACGGCGACATGCGAGTCAAGAAAGCCGAGTAGCGGCTGTAGTTGTTTCGGGGACCGTGCCGGGTTCACCCAGCAGTGAGCACGCGGTCCGTGCTGTGCAACGCACGAGACCACCACGTGCTCGCTTGCGAGAGTGAAGTCCCGGTCCGGAAACGCACGCGGTGGATTTGCCGATCCCGCGGACGGACAAAGTTTAGGCAGGATAACGGATTTGGACCGGACGGGTTCTCCACGCGATCGTGTGTGTTAAGCTCCAACGGGCAAAGCACATGTGTTCGCGTGGGGAACCCCTCGAGACGTGGGGCTTGTGTTTTTTTTTTTATGCGCACGGTGACGCCATGGCTGCACGTGGGGTTGGAATCCGGCAGGAGGGGTATCTCTGCCGGATGGTACCGTCCAAGGAGGGACGAGGAACACGTGCAGCTGCATGACGTCACGGACAGGTGCAAAGTGCGCGAGCTCTGAGTTGCCGCGCAGGTGCTGCGCATGGGAAAAAAAAAGAAGAAGCAAGCCTCACTTTCGGGTGTACAGGATTCCTGGGCAAGGGGTGAAAGACCCCCTTACCTGGGCACAGGATGGAAACTAGTTAGGGGGAAGGGTTAGCTTAGTTAGACCGACTTCATGGGGCAGGGGTAAGACCTCATGGAGTCCGTGGAATGGATTAGTTAGAGGGATTGTAGCCAGATTTAGGTTGGGAAATAAAATGAATTTTTGAGTTAGGAGACGGACAGACTGGTGAATGTGTAGTGGGGACGTAGCTTAGCTACGTAGTGTTAAAAGGAACGTGCTGTAGTTTAAGGGACGACGTGGGAGCACGAGTTAGTTAGGGGATGTAGTTAGGAGGATGGCAGAGTTCAGTGGTGTGTGTGTTGAAGAGTTGGTGAGTTATGAAGTGGAAGCATGTGCTTGTTGAGTGAGTGAGGCCAGCGGGTCTGTGTGTATGAAGCGAATGGGGAATGCATGGTGCGATGAGTGATTGGGGGGAGGAGTGACTCCCGCCCAAGGGACCCCGGGGTCAGTGTAGAGTGAGTTAGCTGGGTTAGTCAAATTGAAAAATGGAGGTCGTTTTGTTGTTGGTGGGAATGTAGGCTCGAGACCCATTTGGAGGGGTGCAGGAGCCCTGTTGACGGGCTTGGGAGCGTGGCTGCGAAAGGTGAGTATCGCTGAGTGGGTACCCCGGGCACCAGGCTAGTCGGCCGCGGTAGGCCATGGGCCCATGGGGGGCCGGGATAGAGTAGTGGGCACGGGTGCGCCTGCTTGGTGCGGGGGCCCGGGGCGCCATTAGCCGCGTGGGCAGTGTTGTGGGCACGGGTGACCCTCGGAAAGGGGCCCGGGAGGCCGGCCTGCCACGTGTGCGTTTCAGGGGAGGTGCCATGGGGGGCACTCCCCGGTGTTAGGGAGCTGGTAGGCTCGGAGGCAGTGTAGTGCCCGGGGGTGCCATAGCGGGAGATTCGGCAGAGGGTCGTGCCTGCCAAAGGGAGCCACGTGTCCCAGCCAGGAGACCGTGTGAGGGCACGGAGAGAAAATTGGGGGGCGACGCCCGAAATTGTAAGGACACCAACACAGGCGACGGGAATCTGGGTTGTTAGAACCAATAGTTTAAGCGAGAGGCGCTTGTTGAAAGCCCCGGGGTAGTTTAACTGTTAAATGGTTAGGGTAGAATAGGAAGTGTACCCCTCCGCACCATCCATCCCCTCGCTCTCGTTGTGGGCCGCTGGACCCACTTGGTGTTAAGATCGCCGAACTCTGGGGAGGCCATTCTGAGGCTTCGTTGGGCCTCGACACAGGACGTTAGCTCTCCCTTGTTCCCCTCCGGGAAGGGAACGTAGGGGTTGGGAGTAGGCTAGGTGACAGGATAGGTTAGCCGAACAAGGACGATAAAGGGGGTTAGGGGACGATTTATAGTGGGGGAGTAAAAATGAAAACAACAAAAAAATAAGTTGGGGCTAAATTGGGGTTTGACAAATTAAGGGAGTGGGTATGTACAGTGACAGGCAAAGGCGATAGGTTGGGAGGGAGACAGGTAGGTAGGTCCGAGCCCGCCTTCCAAGTGGCCAGCACCACCGCACTCCCTCCACCAACCTCCATTGAACGGCAAAGGCTGGCCAACTTCATCGGCTGGCCGTGTTTTGCTTCAAGGCGGAGGCCGGCCAACTTCATCGGCAGCTGTGTACTTCAAGGCCTGTG
>NC_140961.1:52599462-52601962 GCF_056783735.1 Eptatretus burgeri
TATAATGTCACATTGCAGATGCCTAAAATACTGTTACGGTTGCAGGATTCAGACCACCAACAGGCTGGGCAGATGGGGGGATATGAGGTCACGACTCCGTCCACAATTTGCTACCGGTCGATGGTTTAAAAACCACGCACCATTCCAAAGCTGCCCTCTCGAATTTGGCCGAGCGATGCCGAAGGGCATTTTGGTTTTAACTCACGGTGCCTTCTCCCACCGCTTCCCAATTTCCTACGTATGGATTTACGTGCCAAATTAATGAGTTGCAGTCCCCCTGTTCCCTCAGTGACCACAAACCAGGTTCTCATTAACAAAGGATTTATTCACAAGAAATAAAGAGGGGTGGGAGAGAAGAGAAAACAAATTGAAACAAAATAATAAGCAACTGCCGTGAAGTTGATGGCATGCCATTGCAAATTCCCATACTTCCCACCCATATCAAAGTTCAAAAATGGCAAAAAAGTTCCACCAGGATTGACCAAATATCAAATTTTGAGTTAATTTTTTTTCTTCCCATTTTGACCCCTATAACCCCAAGTCCCCACACATTGGGGCATGAACATCGTTACATATTTCATGCATCCTCCAATGTTGAATGCATATACAAAGTTTCATGAAAAAAATGTTTTAAAATTTGCCCGTAATTGCATTTTTTTTTTTTTTGGTGTTTGACCCCACCCCAAGAGGTGAGGCCAAATGATACTGCTGTTGCACCTTTTGTGCCATGTGGTGATCATAACTATCAGGTTTGGTGAATTTCTGCACTCCCTTTTAGAGGAGATAGCGTGGCGGATGGACAGACGGACAAAAGCTAAAACAATTACCTTACTTCTCTCTGCGCATGCGTGCTCGGGACGAGATTCCGTACAATTTGCCAAATTCAGGACCAAAGTACTGCTAAACTGCAAGTTCGTGTTCCGATTAATGATCTACAGTGTTCAAAATATAAAATTCAATTGACATGAAGTAGTTCCTCAATCACAGACTGATGTCGATAGACAGACACACTTACAGGGTAAACCAATTGCCTAACCCCACATTGTGCTTCACGAGCATGGTAATTAACCCTCGTGCCCACGATGCCACCGATTGGCTTTATTTAATCTTCAGGTCTCTATCATAAGGGGGATAGGACAGGTAGAGGGAGAAGATGGGTCACAAATTAACCGAGGGGGTGAATGGGAACAAACCTTCCTCACACCTGATATTGGGATTGAAACATACCGGTGTGTGTCCTTGAGGTGCTTTGTCCGTCCCGCGCTCCCCCGGCTTTCTCACTGCATTACCCCACAGTGGACCCCGAACAGCTGGAAACCGTGCTGAGAGAGCTACAAGACAGAGCACTGCGGAAATAGAACCTGGGTGCAGAGAGCAGGAGGTCCACGGAAAGCAGGTCCAAGGGGAAAGACAGGTCGAAGTGTCAGTTATGAGCAAGGAAAGGCTCTGCAAGAGATGGCCACCAGAAAAGACTGCGTGATTCCAGCAGTCACGTGTTGTATTAACTCCCTGTAGGGCAGCGCCGAGGACCCTTAACAACACGCTCATTGGTCACTCTCCAGGGGAGAAATCACCCCACCTTCTCGGAGTCTCCAACCCATGGAAGGATCTCGAAGCCGACCTCACTCGTGAAAAAACTCGATTCATTTTCAATTTAAAGGATGTCTGTTATCATGCGCGGGTGTCTGTTATCATGCATTTGTGCCTGCTTTGCTTTGTATCATGGATAAAAGGAAAGGGTTGGATGGAAATCAGGATTGAAAAGAAGACAGATATTATTATTAGAAGCAGATTCAAATGAAAGGGTGTGCCGCGTGCATCCCATACAGTCTTGTGGTAGAGAGTTTCTCATTGTAATTTTCACAGGCGGCCACCTGGGTGCAGTGCCTGCTTTGATTTGTTTCATAGATAAAAGGAGAGGGTTGGAATGAAAATCAGGACTGAATGGAAGACAGAGATATAGTTAGACTGAGCTATAAGACCCACACAATGCACTTCATCCTGTTAACCCATTAGACGTGAGGGGAAGGTCTGACTGCACGAAGACTAATGAAATAACTGTCTGAGGATCACTGCATGTTGGGTGCCATTGCCTTAGAGGCATGCGGTTTTACACAACCCCAACAGTATGTATGACTGTCCCATGTGGCTTGCATTTTATTAAATTAATGTGTTTCTTTTCCTTTTTGTGCCCAGTTTCCCACTTCCTGGGGCACTTACAATTGATCCTAAAAATGGAGTTTTACATGCCACAACAATGCTGTCGCCTTTCTCACCGCACTTAGCCACATGTACACCTAAAGAAAATGGTCTACCTCCCGGTAATTCTCAGTAAACAAAACAGATGGCTGATGTGTCTGATCACAGAAGAGACATCCAAGTTTCATTTGCCGGTGTCATCAGGACGCCGCTGATGAGAGGTTGAGTGCAGCTCCACACATACTGTACAACAAGATTGTGCATTGGGTGGGACCCCAAGAAAAAACAAACCCAATGTGAA